>NC_090245.1:99630066-99650777 GCF_037325665.1 Littorina saxatilis | reverse complement strand
AACCAGGTACAGAAAAGCGTGCTATCCTTCTCAGCGCAACGAATACCTCGCTCTTCTTGTCAATTCCACGTGCACTGCCTTTGCCACGGGCGGTGGAGTGACGATGCTACGAGTATACGGTCTTGCTGCGTTGCGTTGCGTTCAGTTTCATTCTGTGAGTTCGACAGCTACTTGACTAAATATTGTATTTTCGCCTTACGCGACTTGTTTTTTTTTAAATCAAAAAAAAGTTTTTGGGTCGGCGCCAAATCGATAGGGTCGGTCGGGTTACCCTAAACAGACAATTTTTTTTTTTGGCCTTAGAACATATTATACCGTTCTTTGAGAGCCTGTGGCAATAGACACAGACAACTTAATTATCTCGCGTGAAAAGTTCACGTGTATACACTATTTCATACAACTACACGAAATTTCTTCCCAGCTTTTCTCGATTTAGATCCGGATGGGTTTTTTCAGCGTCTTGGGATTTTACACCGACTACTTTGCGTGAAAATGAAAGCTTCTCCTGAAGCACGGACGAGAGGCCTAAAACGGATTAACGTTAGGATTTTGAGTGGACAAAATAAAAACAAATCAACAATAACAGCAGCGAAAAGACACGCTCAGAAGGCGGATGGAAATAGACGATCTTCGAAATGAACGTAGTTGGGCTTGTATGGTTTTTGAAAGAGTAAAACCAGAGTTCGGCTATTTGGCAGGCTGCTATACCATGGCCACTGTCTTGACTTTGTAACTGCTCGGTGTCTTCTTGGAAGTGAACACTGACCACATGCTGGTTTGAAGTGGGCAATGCAAACCTGAGAGCAATAGACACATTCCGAAAATAACTCTGTCGGATTTGTATGAGTTTTGAAAGAGTGAATACCCTTGCTTAATACCCAGACAAACATTGGAGGGGCCAATCACTAGCGAGAGGTGTGTCGGAAACACGTGGACAGGAGCATGTGTGAAGTTATTTGTCAGAGGAAAAACAAGGGCATTCACTCCTTCACAACACATACAAACCCGACGGAGTTGTTTCCAACAATTGTCAATTATAACATTCTAATGTGCATAATATGTTGTGGAAGTTTTCCTCACATGAAAGAGTAATCCTGTGTACAGTATCTCTGTGTCCCAACTAGATGAAGTACGACAGTGCATGTTGCCGCTCGTGCTCACAGGGTTCCAGCAAATACCAGCACTACATTCAAGCACGTGCCACTCTCTGTAACGTGCCATACTCAATGAACCCATCGCCCTCCTGGTTGCTACTATCTGCTATCATGACATCTGTGACGGACTTCTGTACCGTCGCACGACAAATGTATCTGTGTGCAACTTGATGATTGTTGTTTGGGTGCAGTAGGGTATCTTACTACTGCTGGAGAATAGAGGATGTTCGGAAACAAGAAATTCCTCCGAGGTAGGAAAAACACCCCGTCAAAGGGAAATAACCTTCTCAGTTGGTGGCAGTGACTGAGTGAGAATGGTTATTTCCCTTTGACCATTAAGATGTCCCTCTATAAGTCCTTGTATAATTTTAATCCACCAATAACTCCCTTACCGTGTGTTTGACTGGTCCCAATTTTTGTAAGGACCGTCTCAGGAATGTATAGAACCTGTTCACCAAGTTTGGTGACGATCGGTCCGTTCATTCTTGAGATCTATATGCGAACACAAACACACAAACACATGGACCGAAACCTATACACACCCCTATACCGGGGGTGTAATAACTATGTGTGCCTGCAACGGATGATACAGAAAAATGTTAAACCAAAACACAAACGCTGTATCAAGGCGAATAGACGAACTGTGGAAATAACTCTGTTGGGTTTGTATGGGTTGTGAAAGAGTGAATACCCTTGCTTTTAGCTTAATTGAGGCAAACTTTCCCTCGTGGCGCACTATAGGCCAGTCGCTAGCGAGGGGTGTGTCTGACACACGTGGACAAGGAGCACGTGTGGAAAGCTTGCCTCAATAAAAGCAAGAGTATTCACTCTTTCCGGCAAAACACATGAAACCCAACAGAGTTATTTCGGAGTTCGTCTATTCGCCTTGATACAGCGTTTGTGTATTGGGTCAACATTTTCCGGTATCATTCGTTGTGGGCATGCAAAGTGCTTTGTACCAGACAGTAACACGTACTCAAGACAGCTCTATCACAGATGTAGTAAGTAACAGTTTGTGTGTGTATTTAAAATGTTCAATAATTATTATACATAAAATTACAAGTTCTCTTGAAGGTTACAAAACAAAATGAGTGGAAAAAGCAAGTGTGGTTGATGTGGCTTGTTTTAACATGCATATAGGCGCTATATAGGAAGACAATGCCATAGTCATTACAATATACAGTATGATTAAATCACTTGGCAACATAGACTAATGACGATTGTAAATTGGCGAGACACTGGCTTGTCAAGGCCTTTCTGATCCTGAACGCGTCTCAACATGAGTTTGCCAACGACAACGTATATGATCAAATGAAGCATTTACTCATGCCAACCGATCTCAGTGCGGCAAAAAAAAAAAAAGGTCTGTTTACGGTAACATAGGCCCCAAAAATAGGGTCGGTAGGTCGGGATTTTTTATTTTTTTTTCTCCAAAAAACCATATTTTTACGTTATTTTGCCAAAAAAACAAGATTTTTTTTTTTTCCCCAAATGCCAAAAAAAAGTCTAGGGTCGCGCGAAAAAAATAGGGTCGGTCGGGTTACCGTAAACAGACCTATTTTTTTTTTGGCCTAATAGATCGTATTCTGTAGTGCATCCCTGACTGTTATACATGGTGAATACCAGTTGGTGAATGACAATTGCAAAGCGTAACTCATCAACAGATGCACTCATGACAAGTGTTACATGTCAGTATACTTGTACCCATGACGACCTCCTGTCATTGACGAATGATGGCTCTGCCTGATGAAGAATCAGTCTTCTTTTGTGGCAGGGTTTTCTTGTAGCCGTCATCATTTAGTAGTTTGGTCGTGTTGTGCCTTTAGTTGGTTACAACACAACACGTAAGTATTCACATTTTACTAAATGTGCCGCGTCACCTTATCCGTTCGGGTCAGTGACGAACGAACACGAGCACAGAATTAGGATGACAAACGGTGAGAAAGATTTGTTAAACAATAAAGCTGCTTCGCATGAAAGGGCCTTGACAGGCCGGGGACAGTTTAAGTAGATTTTGAGACAAGTTTCCTGTGAAGACATCGGATGAAAGGCCGCGCACAAAGGAGTGGAACATACCCAGGTCAAATCTATCATCATTGGGATGACGCTGCTCTTGGCGTGCATGTGATGACAAAGGTCCTGTTTGTAATTAAAACCCGGCCTTCTTTTTTTTTTCTTCTTCTTTTTTTTCTTTTCTTTTTTTTTTTGGGGGGGGGGGGGGGGCGGTATCTTGTTAATGACATCAGGGCAGGGACACGCAGGAAAGCTGGGAAAGCGTGTGTGCAATTTATAAACGGAGTAGAATATTTCGCACTACACCGATTTAATTTTTCTTGCAGGAGAGTATAATTTGAGCTCAGGTCGAGTTCCAGTCAGTGGTTATGCCTATTTGAATCCCCCGCCCCCCTCCCCCTCCTCCCCACACACACACACCCATCCCTGTCTGTTCGTTTTGACGTTGAGTCTCTGTCCCCACCCTCTCTGTCTCTGGCTGGCTGTCTGTCTTTTTGTTTTGTCTTGTCTGGATGTATAAATTTGTTTGTCTGGTTATGTGACACACACACAAACACATACACACACGCACGCACGTACGCCCACACACGCACGCACGTACACACACACACACATACACACACACCAACACACCTCAAACAAGGAACCCACTCTTGACTTTTGAACGTTTAGGCCAACAAAAAAAAAAGGTCTGTTTACGGTAACCCGACCGACCCTAGTTTTTTCGCGCGACCCTAGACTTTTTTTTGGCATTTGGGAAAAAAAAAAATCTTGTTTATTTGGCAAAATAACGTAAAAATATGGTTTTTTGGAGAAAAAAAAATTAAAAAAAAAATCCCGACCTACCGACCCTATTTTTTTGGCCTATGTTACCGTAAACAGACCTATTTTTTTTTTGGCCTTACGCTTCTCAAATTCTCAAAGTGTCCCACGCTCTTTTTGGCGCGCTCAAAGAAGAAGCAATGGCGACGTCGAAGCCACAAAGATGAAGTTATGCAGACGACATCTCATAATCCATCACCGTTTGACGGGCGAGTCATGTCCCGATGCAAATTTACTTTTTGATGTGTGATGAGTCACCCACGGTAACTAAGTCTTCAATCAAATTCTGCCTGCTTGCCTGTAGCAACGTCGCGGCGTAAATGAAGACAGAGTACATGTATGCTAAAAGAAAAGTTTATTTTTTCTCCCTTTCCCTCCCTGGTGCATTGTTTTCTGGGGAAAATAAAGAAAAGAGAGTATTTTAGGTAAAGAAAGAGTATCTGAGATAATGTATCTCTGTCAGGAAAAGACATTAGGGCGAGTCTAGACAGTACGCAACAAACCCATTCTCGTATGTAATTTGTAATCATTAACATTGCAAACATAATATATACCCAGGAACAAGTTCGGCGACTGCCTGCCAAAGAATGAGGCTTTGGCCTTTTCAGCATTGTTGCGAAACGCACTTTTGTTTTTAGCGGTGAAAAGACTTACAAGTAACGCAGTGCACAACGGGTTTGAAAATGCATCAGTCATGATTATATTTCTAATCTTGCAAAGTGGTTTTGTTTTTTATTAGCTGTGAAGAGACATACAAGTAACGCAGTGCAAACGGGTTTGAAAATTCATCGGTCATAATTATTTTTCTATCTGACAAAGATTTACTTCGAATTAGAAAAGCTCCCTGTTATTTTGCCCTTGAAAAATGTTCTTTTTAAATGGGTTTCGCCTTTTTTTTCTCTCCTAAAAACTCCTTTATACTGACAAGCTTCAAGATATATATATTCATCCGTTTCTTGTTCATGGTCAATGTTTTGTTTTTCTTTCTTTTTGTTTCTTTGTAGAAGGAATTCTGGTAATCATGTGATTCGATCGACGTTAGCGGGGTAACTTCTTTGCAAACTGACTTATGAGCTTTGCCCACCGGAAGTCGCGCTCGTGAAGATGGCGACGTATTCAAGCCGCTGCAACGTGATAGGTTTGCTGTACGTGAGTCGAAGTGTAGATTTCTGATTTATACATTCATTGTGCACTTCTTCAAACGTAGGCGTGGGGTTTTCTTTCCTCGTTTTGCGCGACTCGTGGTGCAGAAGTTCTTATCGTAGTTGTTTTGTTGTGTTAATCTTTTCTTTTCGGTTTGAGTTGTTTTTTCAAAACTTCTCGGGCTATCCTTACACGGGAATAGTATGTCTGTCACCACCTCAGTTGTTGCTGCTCACTGTACTTGTTTTCCTTGTTGATTTAGGCTGTGTTTCCTTGGCAACGTTACGTTTGTCGTCTCCTCGTTTGATAGTCCTGGGTTCGTTTGTGTAAGATTTTTTTCAGATAAGTTGTTTTCTTTGAGAAATGATATGTTTAACCATTGAGCTTTCCCAGCAGTTTCTGAAATGGATGGTGGGCCCACAGGGCCTGTCTTTGCTGTTCTTTTTCATTTCTTTTGTTTTCTGTGGTGACGTTGATATGTTCATCTGGTTAATTACAATTGATATTATCCTCCATACGTGAGAGAGACACCCGTGAGATAATAATCGTTCAAATCACACGTGTGTATATCATGTAAATGAGGTCATGTCAAGCAAGTCTGGCAGGGACCTGTTTTTCCACTGCTTATGATGCCAAAGTCACCGAGACAAACGTCATTATAGAAACAAAACTTGCGCTCGCTAATTACCCTCGATGAATCTTTGGAACTAACACGTCACGCCACACTTTCAGAGTGACGTTTCTTTGCTTTGACGTAATAGATTGCACGAGGCTTTAGAAGAGATCGAGGTTCCAAAACAAGCGTCTTCAATTTAGCTGCCTCGTCTGCAAGACATTTTCAGTAAAATACACGTAAGTACAGTATGTAGGATAAACAGAATACTACATGGCTTGCTGTGTCGTACCAGATTTACACTCGTTGCTTTTTCAAATAGTGAACAGCTCGCTTTCGCTCGCAGTTCAATATTTTTTTTAAAAACTCGTGTAAATCTGGTACGACACAGCAAGCCATGTAGTATTCTCTATGTTTGCACCCCTGCGCAAAAACAGGCTCAGTCAAGTACCATTCACACTCATAGTTGAGAGAGAGAGAGAGAGAGAGAGAGAGAGAGAGAGAGAAAGAGAGAAAGAGAAAGAGAGAGAGAGAGAGAGAGAGAGAGAGACTAGACAGACAGAGGCAGAGAGACAAAGAGTGAGAAACAGACAGACAGACCGTCAGGCAGACAGACAGAGGCAGACAAACAGACAGCTTTTGAATCTCCTAAAAAGTAACAGAAAGCATCGACCGGAAGAAGACGACGCGTCGCACGCAACAGGAACAGTGACTGACACCACCATGTGGCTACCGTTAGGGCGCACCTGTTGGACACCCCTTCCCACAAGACCGCAACATGGCCGCTGTGATTGTTTGCTGACGAGCCTCAGCAAACACAAGAGCCGCCAGTGAGACCGTATGAACCTCCAAAACGAAAGAAGAAAAAAAAGCCAGAATACGTAAGAAGTTGTTTAGGTCTCTTGAGCACACGGAGCATCGGTCTCGGCGAGCCGTTGAGGTCTCTCGGCACGGGCGTCTCGTTCGCTTTGGTTGCCGAGACATTTGGGCGAGATTTGTGTCACGGATAACTGGAATGCGTGGAGTCTCGGCTGTCCCCGGATCGGGTCCCAGTTGCACCAGATTTCGGCGTATCGTTTTGCTTACTTCTGTTTACCTAGTTGTGCGATGAGGGTGGACGAGTGTATGACTGTTCCACAGATGGTAATGTCGGATAGAATGAGGGGGCTGTGGGAGGTGGGAGGGGGAGGGGAGTTGCGGGATGGAGAAAAAAGGGAGCGGGGGGGGGGGGGGGGAGAGAGAGAGAGAGCGTGTGATACGGTTAGTGTGGAACAATTGTTCTGATATGGCGAAAATATTGCCTCCCTGTCTGCCTGCTTGATATCTCCCCCACACACACACACACACACACACTCTTTCCGCCCTCCCACGATGCACACACACACACACACACAACGAATCTCTGCAATGCTCTACACTAATCAAGTCTGCTCGTCCATCTCGCGATCTCTTGCACCTTAGCTGATAAGTCTACGATAACTGATCTTCATAACCGACACTCACACTATTTAGAACCATGCACTAGCCGCGATCAATCAAGCTTTACGTCCTATCGGGACCATTTAGCCTGCCTGGAGCCAACAGGTAGGGCTGAGGCATTATTGAAATCACAATATTTTGCAAACTTGCACAGCAACATTTACATCACTCACCCTCCGAGTAAAAGCTTTTCGGCAACGTGTGTGGTAACTTGACACAAGGGAAGACGAATCGCGGCCACTCCAAATTGCTTTTAGCCGATTTTTGGCATAATTGGCCCACCGACCAAGACCGTTACCTACTCCCCCGGGACTCCTTCTTCTCCCTCCCGCCATGAGGAATCTGATGACCACACGGCGTTGTTTGGACAGTGGTCAAGACTGAATGGTCCCACTGCCAGCATCCTTATCGTGTTTAGACAGTGGTCAAGACTGAATGGTCCCACTGCCAGCATCCTTATCGTGTTTAGACAGTGGTCAAGACTGAATGGTCCCACTGCCAGCATCCTCATCGTGTTTGGACAGTGGTCAAGACTGAATGGTCCCACTGCCAGCATCCTTATCGTGTTTAGTGCCAGAGCCGGTTAGTGCTAGACAAAATAAAAACATGGAGCGCGTACGAATCTCAGTGAAGGATCGCGGCCGCTTCTGTATCGCTACATGTTGTCCTTCTGCAGGGATGACTGTTTCTGCTGTATGTGGTGTGTGGTATCGATCGGTAGTCTAGAGGATGTATTGGAGGGAGGGAGGTCAGGGTCATGAGCATGGCTAATGAAGTACAGGGGAACCCCCCTTTTAAGACATGAAAATTAGAGAAAATCAGGACCCCCCGCGGGTTAGGGGGAAGAATTTACCCGATGCTCACTAGCATGTCGTAAGAGGCGACTAACGGATTCTGTTTCTCTTTTTACCCTTGTTAAGTGTTTCTTGTATAGAATATAGTCAATGTTTGTAAAGATTTTAGTCAAGCAGTATGTATTAATGTTAAGTCCTTTGTACTGGAAACTTGCATTCTCCCAGTAATATATTGTACTACGTTGCAAGCCCCTGGAGCAATTTTTTTATTAGTGCTTTTGTGAATGAACAAGAAACAATTAACAAGTGGCTCTATCCCATCTCTCCCCTTTCCCCGTCGCGATATAACCTTCGTGGTTGAAAACGACGTTAAACACCAAATAAAGTAAATAAAGAAAGAGAAAATCAGGGATTAAGAAGGAGTGGGTATTAAAAGGGTGTACATTTACAGAGGTTATGAACAGAACGTCTGAGATCACAAGGTCTTAAAATGGAGAGAGTCTTAAATTGCGGTGTCTTAAAAGGAGGTTCCACTGTAGCGGCCATTCCAGTCTTCTGACTGTGGAGCTCTGGTTTTGGTAATGAATGTGAGGTTAACGGCAAGGAATCATGTCGAGAGAAGAAAAATGGGTTCTGCTCCGTCGTGTGTGTTCAGCTTAGTCTTTTTTTGTTGTTGCAGTAGCTGAACAAATAAGAAAAACCTTGGAATTTGACAGTTTTTTTGTACCCATCTTCCATTCCAGTAGTAACAGAAGTTTTGAAACTGCCGTATTAATCCGAGCCAAATTAGGCCACAACTTCAAGCATCTTCACAACAACTTGATTCCAGTCAGTCATTGTCGCCCGTCGCGATATAACCTTGAATGGTTGAAAACGACGTTAAACACCAAGTAAAGAAAGAAAGAAAGTCATTGTCGCTGATATCAATGTCAGCAGTGAAGTCCTGCCACGAAATGCACAACGGTTACCGACAAAAGCAAAGACAAGGCCTTGCAATGAAAGACATGGTCAGGACAGTTATTATGGGGGCGAGGACGCCCCCATTCTATACGGATAGTTTAGAGGTTGACCATGGGCAGCGCCATTTTGTTGTGAAATACGTCATCAGTTTGTGTACACAGGAAGTTGTGACATTCGTCACCCTATGGGAGGGGTGAAGGTAACATTGTTCATCTGTAGAAAGTTGTGAAATCCGTCACCCTATGGGAGGGGTGACGTCAAAATTGGTCATCACAGAGTTTGTGTAACACAGGAAGTTGTGAAATACGTCACCCTATGGGAGGGGTGACGTCAAAATTGTTCAACAAAAACATGATATGTCGCATTGTGCAGGGTCAACTGCAACAAACTCAAACCGAGCCATTCATACTTAGCTGTATTTCAGTGACTTATATACCCGACATTTTTATTTCTTATTTTTAGCACAGGTGTAGGAAAAATCATGAACCAAAATGTTATTTATTTTCTAATTTAACATTTTTTTACAAATATGACCATGGTCTTTTAAACATACAGTGACATTAAACATTGTTATGTTAAAAAAAAGAAAAAAGAAATAAAGCTTTTGTGCACAAATCAGAAAATACATTGTACATTTTACCTACAGGCCAAACAGTGTCTGTTGGCGGCAGAGGGCCCAGCAAGTTGCTATTTTTAGATCGATTAAAAGTTGTCAAGAACAGGCGCTTACATTTGGATGTGTCCACTGATAGTAGGTTTGGTTGTGATCAATCAGAATGATGTAGGAATAAAAATGTATGACAGTTTGGTATGATGACATGTAATTCAAATATGCTGAAATGTAATATTATACATGATATAATATTATTATGGCTGTTGCCATGACCATGAACCCCAAGAAAGGTTTAATGTTATGTAAAATCAAAATACCAAAATCAAGCACCTACTAATCTGGTCTACGGTGCGGCAGAGACATAGATGTATGTATGTCTCTGGGTGCGGCTTGGACCAAAAAAGGATGGACACGCAACTCGCTCAGCCAGCCAGCGCTGCGAGACTTACAGCGGCCAACTTCGCCGCGGCGCGCTCATTGGCTAAGTATTGAACTTGCGTCAAGGCCGATGCGCGTAGATTCCCAGAATGTTTACTTTCGGTTAGATTCTTCGACAGCATTCGCAGAGGTGACTGCCGTATTGTGTACCGCAGTCAGAAGTAATTTATTACTTTTTGGAGTTTAGTAACGTGATATCAGTTTTCAATTGTTCGTTCACTTATATTGCTTTCAGATTTAACACACAAGAAACAGTAGCACGGTTTTCGTTGCGAAAATGTGCATTGGCAGTGCTACGCGATCGAATGATTGTGTATTATGTACACGCCGTGTTCTTCTCAGGAAAAGACCGAAGCGACATGTGACGTCAGTCGTTCAGCCCGCGAGCGGTGGGATGGGGGGGTTCACATGGTTTGTTTGTTTCAGAACCACACCCATATACACACATTTCACATGTAAACCATTTGTCCGCCCCCTGTCGATATTTATCGACTAAGTTCCTTGTACTGACATACGTGGATGGAGAGCTCCCGATCAGACATTGACGATGGACGCTTTGACGGTCTGGCTCGGAGCCATCCACAGTATACCTGATTTATTGAGAAACAGTTGTGGCTGTGCGTGTGGCCTTGCAGGGAAAGCAAGTGGTGCGGCTTTCTTTTTGGAATTCTCTGGAGATCTCTGTCTTTCTTGTCCATGTGTGTTTGTGTGTTTTCCCCCCACCTTTTTTCTTCCCCAAAAGAGCTCAACAGCTGCTTATTAGGAACCAGCTTCAAGGTTCGCCGGCTTTTAAACAGTACGTCGTCGTTTCCACCAGTAGGTCTAATACTGATTATCATTCATACCCGCCCCCCCGCGGGTTAGGGGAAAGAATTTACCCGATGCTCCCCAGCATGTCGTAAGAGACGACTAACGGATTCTGTTTATCCTTTTACCCTTGTTAAGTGTTTCTTGTATAGAATATAGTCAATGTTTGTAAAGATTTTAGTCAAGCAGTATGTAAGAAATGTTAAGTCCTTTGTACTGGAAACTTGCATTCTCCCAGTAAGGTCATATATGTACTACGTTGCAAGCCCCTGGAGCAATTTTTTGATTAGTGCTTTTGTGAACAAGAAACAATTAACAAGTGGCTCTATCCCATCTTCCCCCCTTTCCCCGTCGCGATATAACCTTCGTGGTTGAAAACGACGTTAAACACCAAATAAAGAAAGAAAGATTCATACCCGCAAAGTGAAGAAAGGACTTTAAAGCAGATTGGTTCCCAGTCGCTCTGCTTCTGTCCCTCTCTTTCCTTTCCCTTTATCTTCGTTCCTTTCTTTATTCCCATCGTTTCTGTCCATCTTATTTCTCATTTTTCACTTTCCACACTTCACTCAGTTAGTCCTCCCCCTCCGCCGCTTTCGTGCGTGTACATGTATTCTTCTTCTTCTTTCCGGTAATGCCCACGAGGATCATTCTGCAATTACACCGTCTGCGCATTGACTTTGATACCTTTCTTCCTCTTGTGATTGTCTCGGGCCCGTTATTGTATGAGATTGATTCTTGGTTTATTTACCTGCATCTCAGTGTTTCTATTTTTGCTCGTGAGTGTTTGGCGTATTGTGCGTTCTCCCCCATTCCTACCTTACGCGCAATCACCAGCTTCATAGGCAACGCTGTACACAAATAGAAGAGACAGGAATGATCCCCGTGTACGCATTATACAGAGCAGGAATGCATGTTGCACACGGAGTCGGTTGTGGTACACCAGTAAACATGGCCGCCGAGGATGAGATGTGACAGACACGTAACAGAGAGTTATCTCTCTTGCTAAGCTTCTCCGACAGGGGGATGGCTTGGCAATTACATCGTCTGCGCATTGACTTTGATACCTTTCTTCCTTTTGTGATTGTCTCGTCGACGTTATTGTATGAGATTGGTTCTTGGTTTATTTACCTGCATCTGTTTCTATTTTTGCTCGTAAGTGTTCGGCATGATTTTTTTGTCGTCTGCACTAGTGATGTCTCCATCGTAACCACTCTCCTTCCGTCTTGCCTGTTTCATACTGTTTTTGGAAACGGTTGTTCACACTATTTGGAGAAACAGTTTGATATGAGTTTTGCACTGTTGTCAGCGCTTCAATTCATTACAATTCGTCACTCCTACTGGAAACCTTAATAGAATGATATTTCTTTGGTTTACCCAGACTCTGAACACAGACGCCCAAGAAAATGATGGGGAGGTCTGAAATATATACATAGATGGCAAAATTATATTATAACACAATAGCTCTAGTACAGAGTGAAATGACGACGGGATACAGGAGTCATAAAGGTTGAGGTTAAAGTCCTGGTTTAAAACGGAATGATGTAGGGGGACAGGGCGCTTAAGGTCATACCATAAACTGGCCCTGGGTTGGCGAGTGTGTGTCGCTCGGTGTAACGGGGGGGCATATATAACTGCCAGGATTAAAGTGTCGTCCCACGCGTTTTGTCTTCCACAGACACGAAGCGGACACGAGAAGACACGGCGGTCTTGGTACAGGCACGAAATTAAGCAGTCTTGGTTTGTGTTTGTGCATAACTAGTATGTTAATGACTGACTCAGTGCGTCGTAAAGACTACTGCACTAATAAACTCAGCTCTGAAATTCACACTGCCGTGGGAATGACGAATTTTTCTCTCACGGAACTGCTATATATATACACTTTGCCTTATTTTATTTTTTTCAGTCGAACTCAGGGGAACTCTGAATATAATTTCGATTTTGTATTCTGCTATTATCCGTGCGGCATTGACTCCTCTTTTGACTGCCAACGTTAGTTATACCCCTCCCCCGAAAGCGGCGTATGGCTGCCTGAATGGCGTGGTACAAACGGTCATACACGTAAAATCCGTGGCTGTTTCATCCCTTGAACGAAGTTATTTATACCTCACAATGCAGTGAGGGTTAGTATTGCGGTCCGCTATGGGCTGTATACAGTTCAGAAAAGAAACAATCAAATAACTTCTTTTTGGGGCGGGGATGTAACTCAGTCAGTAGCGCGCTGGATTTGTATCCAGTTGGCCGCTGTCAGCGTGAGTTCGTCCCCACGTTCGGCGAGAGATTTATTTCTCAGAGTCAACTTTGTGTGCAGACTCTCCTCGGTGTCCGAACACCCCCGTGTATGTACACGCAAGCACAAGACCAAGTGCGCACGAAAAAAGATCCTGTAATCCATGTCAGAGTTCGGTGGGTTATAGAAACACGAAAATACCCAGCATGCTTCCTCCGAAAACGGCGTATGGCTGCCTAAATGGCGGGGTAAAAAACGGTTATACACGTAAAATTCCACTCGTGCAAAAAACACGAGTGTACGTGGGAGTTTCAACCTACGAACGCAGAAGAAGAAGAAGACTTCTTTTTTGAATGTAAAAGCTGAATTAAAATCAGAAGAAATAAATTAATAAAAGAAAAACAGCGAAAACACTGTTTAGTCATACTCATAGTTTTGCATCCAAGCAACCGTACCAAATGACCATACCTCTTTTATTGTACTTTTCAACAAAACAAGGCAGTGTTTGTCTTTCCAAGGGCAAACCGCCATGTTGTTTAGACTAACCTAAGTGACTTGCATTTGCTAGGAGGAGGAGCAAATGTACTCTGTAATGCTGTAGTTATGCTGAAACCACAAACACGGAGATGGACCCTATTTAACCCCATAAGCCAACGCCTTTTCTAACCTTGCTTGATAATGGCGTGAGTACACATATTTTCGTGATTTCAGCAGGAGAAATGTTGCATGCATACATTCATAGGAATGTTTCCACTGTGCACTGCGTTAAAATGAAAAGAATGAAATGTTCGTTGAAGGCGAAGAGAAATAGGACGAAACGAGTCACTGAAACATTCCAATGACAGTCACAAAATGAAACTGAACAAAATTGAAAATTCGTTGAATGTTCCATCGGCGGATTAGGTTAAAGTGACCGTTTGTCATAGTGACGATAACTGTCCGTCTTGTTTCCTATGTGTATTTTATTCGTCGTTTGCGTGCTTGTTTGTTTTTGTCTTCATAATTTACTTTTCTGGTGTCTTGTCTACTATCATTCACTTGCAAAAAGACGGACAGACTCAGAAAGTGCAACGCAAAAATTCACTGTTCACCTCTCTCTCTCTCTCTCTCTCTCTCTCTCTCTCTCTCTCTGTCTCTCTCTCTCTCTCGCTCTCGCTCTCGCTCTCTCTCTCTTTCTACCCCTCCCTCTCTCTCTCTCTCTTTCTACCCCCCTCTCTCTCTCTCTCTCTCACTCTCTCTCTTTATATCCCTCTCCCTCTCTCTCCCTCTCTCTCCCCCTCACTCTCCCCCTCACTCTCTCCTCACCCCAACCCACCCCCTGCCACCCTCTCCTAACAATGTTCTATCAGAAAGTCAGCACGATAGGGGATCACAGCATGGCGCCGATCAGGTAACCCCACCATAAGGTCAAAGGACACCACGAACCGTCTTCACCCGTCTGTACCCCGATCACCCCCTGCCCCGCCCAACCCCAGGCAAGCATCAGAGAATGTACCCCGGTTACTCTCTACCTCCCTCTCACCCCCAGGAATCACAGAAACTACCCCGGTTACCCCTCTCAGCTCCAAGCATCAGAGAATGTCCCCCAAGTTACTCCCTATCCCCAATATCCCCAGGAATCATAGAAAGTAACAGTTGAGCCAGTACCCCCCCCCCCCCCCCCCCGCGCCCCCACCCCCACCCCCCTCATTTAAGACTCCCTCCTTTTTAAGACCTCGCTTTGTCAGATTTTCTGTTCATAAGCTCTGTAAATTTACCTCCTTTTAATGAGATCTGGTTTTCTCAGATTTTTTTTTTTTTTTTTCATTTTCATTACTTTATTGTCCCATCCCTGGGAAATTCGGGTCGCTTCCTCCCAGTGGAAAGCTAGCAGCAACGGAGTCGCGCTACCCAGGTGTCTGCGTGTTTAGGTGTATTCAGCCACCTGCACTTATGGCAGAATGACCAAGGTCTTTTACGTGCCATTGTGATGACATGGGGGTGGGACATGGCTTCCGTCTCTGGGTCTGCACATAAAGTTGACCCGTGTCCGTCCCCGCCCGAATTCGAACCTGCGACCTTCCGATCACAAGTCCAGTGTTCTACCAACTGAGCTACCGGGCCCCCAAATCAGTTTTGACGGTCTTGAAAGGGCTAGGGGGGTTACTGTACCCCGGTTAGCCTACCCTCTATCCCTCCATACCCCCAGGAATCACAGAAACTACCCCGGTTACCCTCTATCCCTTCATACCCCCAGGAATCACAGAAACCACCCCGGTTACCCTCTATCCCTCCATTCCCCCAGGAATCACAGAAACTACCCCGGTTACCCTCTATCCCTCCATACCCCCAGGAATCACAGAAACTACCCCGGTTACCCTCTATCCCTCTATACCCCCAGGAATCACAGAAACTACCCCGGTTACCCTCTATCCCTCCATACCCCCAGGAATCACAGAAACTACCCCGGTTACCCTCTATCCCTCCATACCCCCAGGAATCACAGAAACTACCCCGGTTACCCTCTATCCCTCCATACCCCCAGGAATCACAGAAACTACCCCGGTTACCCCCTATCCCTCCATACCCCCAGGAATCACAGAAACTACCCCGGTTACCCCCTACCCCTTCATACCCCAGGCACCAGAGAAAATAACCCGGGTACCCCCTCCCAGGAATCACAGAAACTACCCCGGTTACCCCCTACCCCTCCATACCCCAGGAATCAGAGAAAAACTCAGGAAAGCCACGCTGCGTTGGAAATGAAGTCCAGTGGGGAAGGGATTGTTGACTTTCTGGCATTTCCTCACACCCTGCGTCTTTGCAATGCCGGCTGCCTGTTGGGTAGCGTCTTCGGGTGCTTGGCTATACAACAAGGGGTCTCGGCGTGTGTCTTTGTAATGCTATTTTTTCCTCCATTGGTTACAGTCTTGCACGCTGGATTCCTGGTGTTCGTGGGCATGTGCTCGCTTCATGTGTGTTTGGTGAAACCTTTCTGTTTGTCTCTCTGTAGACAGTTAAGTTCTCTGTGTGTGAATATTGTCCCTCTCCTTGTCTCTGTCTGTCTCTCTCTCTCTCATCCCTTTCTCTCTACGCAGTATTTCTCGTTCATTCTTTCTGCCCCCCCCCCCCCCCCCTCCTCAGTGAAGAAATACTCACCCAATTCATCCATTCTCTCTCTCTCTCTCTCTCTCTCTCGCTCTCTCTCTCTCGCTCTCTCTCGCTCCCTCTCGCTCCCTCTCTCTCGCTCTCGCTCTCTCTCTCGCTCTCTCTCTCTCTCTCTCTCTCTCTGCTCCCCTACCCCCCCCCCCCCCACCACCCCGTGTTTACTCCATGTATTTCCAGATGCTTTTACTCGAGATTCCATGTCTTGTTGAACCTGTGTGATCTCCGTTGTTTGCTGTGGCGGGGTGCTTGACTTTCAATCATAGCCTGGGTCTTCACCGTTTGTTTTTGTCATGCTGTTTTTCCCCCTTTGTTAGACTGTGTTTGGATGTTTGACTTTGTGAAGGCTCGGGGGTTCTCTACATGTGTCTTCGTGAAGATGTTTTGTCCTTGTCTTCAACTTAGCCCTCAGGGGTTCTCTCCCTTTGGCATGCATGTTTGCTGTTTTTCGTTTGTTACGCTACGGGGCGACTGAAGAATGAATACATTGATGAGGAAGGGGAGGGGAGGGGGAGGGGAGGGGGTATATTCAGGTGTTTGACCTGCTTGTTTATTGGCCAAGTGTCGTCTCCATCTGTCAGAGAGGTTTGCTCTTTTCAACTTTGGTGTGAAATGATGTGATCTATTGTCATTTGGCTGACTCTGGAGAGAAACAATTATGTGGAATATTGTGCATGAAACGATAATGCATTGCATGAAAGCCGGTAGTGGTGGGCAGGTAAGATGATGGGGTGTGGTGGAGAGATGATTGATCCGTATATCTTGCTAAGGGAGGATTTAGACGTGTTATTGATGCTTCGACTCACGGATCGGGGCTCGAAGAAAAGGGGGCGGGGGGAGGGGGGAGCCAAGTTCATGGGTTCCGGAAGCACCTCCACCTTTATCCGGCAGATGTACTTTAAAGACTCCAAAACACAGTATGCTAAATTCCCACGACATCTTGGGGGCATAACCCCACCCCCCCCCCCCCCCCCCCCCTTCATTTTCGTCTTCTGAGTTATGATCCGAAGTTAAATTGCAGCCACAGAAAAATGCACACCCCCTCTCTGGGATCATTTCTTCTATCATAGTAAGAGCGCGGGATCATGACGGGCTCACTGGCCTAGTGGATACGACCGCCTGCTGACCATGCGGAGGGTTGAGTGTTCGAATCCCGGTGTAGGATCCGGTCCGGTCCCCCCTCTGAAGTAGTCCCCCGGGGGACCAATTCGTGGCAAAAACTGCTCTATAATGGTCCCCCCTTAGACATCCAGCCTCGTTTTTCTTAGGCATTCAAGCCATTTTCAATCTATATCTTCGTCCGGTATTACTGATGTAGTGCACAGACAGCAATCTCTTTGTTTGACTATATTTTGCAGAAAATAAAATAGATCTGATTTATAATGCCGTTCAACAGAAAAATCACATGAAATAAAATGAATAATAAATAAATACTGATAAGAAGAAATGAAAGCAGTCTCTGATTCTTTCCTTTCTTTTCTCTGAAATTGCTGGTAACATTACTAACATTGTAACAAGAAAAACGAGGCTGGATGTCTAAGGGGGGACCATTATAGAGCAGTTTTTGCCACGAATTGGTCCCCCGGGGGACTACTTCAGAGGGGGGACCGGACCGGATCCTACACCGGCCGCGAGAAATATGTTATGTGCAGACTTGGACAAGACCCTGTAATCCATATCAGAGTTCGGTGGGTTATAGAAACACAAAAATACCAAGCATGCATCCCCCGAACTCGTTGTATGGCTGCAAATAAAAGGCGGGCGGGGTCAAAACGGTCCAAAAACGCAGAAGAATAAGACGATCGCAGGATTCAAGGTGACGCAACATGCTAAGAATACATGTTCTTTGTAAAGTGAACAAAAGAAAAGACACGCAAAGAGGCAATCCTCTTCCTCTTATTCAATTTCAAGCTTACCTTTCATATTTTTGGATACAGTCATAACCGCATGCACCCAGACAAACGAGTTTTTCAAGGGCCTGAACGGACAGAACAGTTTCAGTTTGTAGCTGGTTTTGCAGTCTTGTGAGATGTGGAATATTCACCAAAACAATATAGCTTTACATTTTGCGGAACACACTCCGCACGACAGGTTTATATGTCGTATACATATATATTATAGTTGGGCATAGTCACATCCGGCAATTAATTGTCCGTTGGTTTTGGCGTGTTCCTAGTGCATTTTATTTCTTTTTCTTTATATTAATGGCACAAGCACGCAGGTTCGTTTAAATTACCACACGCTAACCGTAACATTTCATAGCTTTTTTGGCACTTACACCGGAGCGTGTGAACTACACGAAGCCTGGTGCGTGTGTGTGACACAACGTATGACACGCTGATGTTTTTAAGTGGTCTTAAATTAATCATCTTTCATTCTTTGTCACCATTTTATATCTCACATACGTTGTTGTGTGTGAAGAATAAGTTTTTTGTGTGGGCTTTTTACACCCTCGTTCTTGTTGTGTGTTTGTTTCGGGGGGTGGGGATGGCTTTGGGGTTTGGATTGGGATTGGGAGTGCAGGTCGGAGGGGGGGGGGGAGGGTAGCCGTTGTGAAGAAGGACGGTCAAACAAGGCTTGTGCGGTGTGTGTGTGTGTGTGTTATGTGTACGTGTGCGTGCGTGCGTGTGTTTGATATAGAGCTTTCGTCCCGAATGTTTTCCAAATCTACAAAAAAAAGATTGTGTCTGACGCACACTGGAAAATGGTTTAACTTGCACGTACTATCTATCCTAGCTCCGGTTTCTGGGTGAATCAGCCTCTTAATTAATGACCGTTACTTATGCCAAGCCTCGAGCAAGGAAAATGGACATTCCAGCAAATGACTATTAACACTGACGCTATCCATTACGATGGAATATTGGATGTATTCTTGCAACAGGTGTTGTATGAACAGTCACGTCACGTAGAACGTGTGTAAGTGAATGTTCGTTTGACCGTGTCCGCCCACACATGTCTAGAAAATAGATTCTTGTTTTTGTTCTAGTTCTTGTTCTTAGACCTTCTCGAAATTCCGTGACCTTGTCCTGTCTGTCTGTGTGTCGGTTAAAGCGTGTTTTATTCACCTTTACTGTATACAATCGTTTCACACACACACACAAAAACACACATAGAACGATGACAAGCAAACTGCTTCTGGATACTTTCTAATAATAAATAGCAATACACATGTATGGTTAAAAAATGGAGAACAGCTGATAGCATCTTCACTGTGTGCATGTTCATCTGTTCTTCTGTCTGTCTATCGGTCTTGTCTGTCTGTATCCAGGAAATTACTTTATACCTAGGTTATTACTTTACTGTCTGTGTCTCTCCAGTACTGTCTCTCCAGTACTGTCTCTCCAGTACTGTCTCTCCAGTACTGTCTCTCCAGTACTGTCTCTCCAGTACTGTCTCTCCGGTACTGTCTCTCCAGTACTGTCTCTCCGGTACTGTCTCTCCGGTACTGTCTCTCCAGTACTGTCTCTCCAGTACTGTCTCTCTAGTACTGTCTCCGGTACTGTCTCTCCGGTACTGTCTCTCCGGTACTGTCTCTCCGGTACTGTCTCTCCGGTACTGTCTCTCCAGTATTGTCTCTCCAGTACTGTCTCTCCAGTACTGTCTCTTCAGTCCTGTCTCTCCAGTACTGTCTCTCTAGTACTGTCTCAATCTCTATGTCCACGTGTGTAGTTGTGCCCAGTCTGTGTCTACCTTGTTCGTTTTCAAAATGTCATCTGACCTTGTTTAATAGCCATGTTCTGACTATCTGCCTGCCTTTCTGTCTGTCCGATTAAGATCGATTTCTGTTGTTCTGTGTGTCTGTCTGTCAGCGTGCTGGCCTGTTTGTTTGCTCGTATACACGTCTGTCTGTTCTGGTATTGTGGATATCATAAGATTATCTTGAATATGAACTTTAAAACTCTCTCTCTCTCTCTCTCTCTCTCTCTCTCTCTCTCTCTCTCTCTCTCTCTCTCTCTCTCTCTCTCTCTCTCTCTCTCTCTCTCTCTCTCTCTCTCTCTCATCATTACCAATATTTCTATTTTCATATTTCTATTGCTGTTATTGTATTTAATAGTATCAAATACTATAACTTTTTCTTTGCCTTTAAATGCCATTTATTATCATATGTACGATTATTTTTGCTGTCAACCTCTTTTGCTCTTATAATGTTTTCATGTCTGTTTTGTATTCATGTTAGTTAGCAAGGACAGATTGTAAGACTAGGCAACGCCTAAAATCTCCATCCTTCTGTAATAAAGTTTAATCAATCAATCAATCAATCAATCAATCTCTCTCTCTCTCTCTCTCTCTCTCTCTCTCTCTCTCTCTCTCTCTCTCTCTCTCTCTCTCATTTTCAATCCTGCCTGTGTTCCCTGACATTCTTCATGGCTCAGTTTCTGTCACCTACCGCGCAGAGCTGATATTGCCCATTCATATTTTACGTCCAAACACACACAGCCACACACGCACTGTATGTTCTCTCGTCGACTCTTCGGGGTCTCGGTTTCAAAAAGGTAATGATGAC
>NC_090245.1:99617566-99625066 GCF_037325665.1 Littorina saxatilis | reverse complement strand
GGGCCGGATCTGGGGGGGGGGGGGGGTTCCTGGGGTTCCGGACCCCCCCCCCCCCCTGGCCATCCAATGTACCTCTCAGAGAAAAAAAAATGTGGACTTTAGACTCCTGCCTTCAGTTGGACCCCCCCCCCCCCCCTCAAACGAACTTGGTCCGGCCCTGGTGTGTGTGTGTGTGTGTGTGTGTGAGTGTATGTATGTGTGTGTCACACTGTGTGTGTGTGTGTGTCACACTGTGTGTGTGTGTGTCACTGTGTGTGTGGGGGGGAGGGGAAGGTTTGAGTGTCTTTATCTGCGTAAGTGCTGTGTGTGTGTGTGTGTGTGCGCGCGCGCGTAGATGAGAGAGAGAGAGAGAGAGAGAGAGAGAGAGAGAGAGAGGGTGAGCTAGAGATAGAGAGAGATTAAGAGAGAGACCAGGGAATAGATATATGTCTGTCTGTCTGTGTATTTATTTTTGTATACCGGAACTCGTGTCTGTCTGTCTGTCTGTCTGTCTGTCTGTCTCATGTGTATTTGTCTCATACTAAGGGTGGAGGTTGAGTGCCTTCTTTCACCGTCGCAGGCCGACCATGTTACTGAATTTAAAAACGTCCTGTAACGTGTTTATCTGCAGTCGTATTCACTACAGTGGACCCCCCCCCCCCCCCCTTTTAAAGGTGGTCGTCTACATTTTTGCTTTTTTTCAATAATCTTATGGTTAGATTTTGATACAAAATTATGTCAAATGATGAATGAACCATGGGGAAAAAAAACTATAGAACAAAAAAATATATGTAAAAAAAGATTTTATTTTTGGGTAGCGTGACTCGCGCTTCCAATATTTTGTTTTCTGTTTGCTGAGAACATGTGCTTTGCCTAAAAATACTGACCAATCAAATTCATGTCACTATGCTTATAGCCACGCCCAAACAAGTGCAGCAACAGTTTGACACTGGAGCGCTGTCCACGCTTTTTTTTAAACGCACGAAATGCACGGGATTTGAGAGGAGTTTAGCGCTTGGCATTTTCCAAATAAGGATATCCTACTATGAGTACTACGCTGGAATACTACAATGAATTTTCAAACGGCTTCACTGGCTTCGTTTTTCCAGATCGAAAGGGGGTGTATTGTTGATATTTGTAGATAATAGACTCTGCATTGTAATGGTCAAATGGCGATTTTGGTATAAACATGTAGACAAGGACCTGTAAGACCCACCAGTTTATGGTTCCCTTCCTTTGAAGACCCTGTTTTCTCAGATTTTCAATTCAAAACCTCTGTAAATTTACCCTCATTTTAAGACACTCTTCTTTTTTAAGGCTTTATCTTCTCAGATTTTTAGAAGTTTTAAAAAAGGGGGGGGGGGTCCACTGTACAAACTTTTCTGTACTCGCTCGTTTAGGCCCAAGAAGCACGCACAATAAGTGTCAACATGCTTAGACGCGCGGAATAAACTGAAAGAGTTTAATTACACTCCAGAAAAAAGGTGGTTTAGGTGTGGAGTTCGTGTGAGCCAATCACAGCCACTCTTGGGCTAGTTCATCATAATTATTATCAAAGACTTGTCAAGATTTCAACAAGTCTGGTCCGACACCCGAGTAAGGGGGAAAGGGATTTGCGGTATGTTGTCGTGAAAGCCGCTAATGCGCCTTTTCTTCTCCCCTATCGTTTTGCATACATGGAGATAAGGCGAGGAATGTCGGACACGTTCGGATGAACACGTTTTACGATCCTCGCATTTCAAGGGCAGGAATAATATATCTTGCCCCCTCGGTGAAGTAAACTTTGGAGCCTGCTGGGAGCGGCTCTAAAATTTCACACCTCAGTTCAGATTTGGCTTGAAAGAAAAACAGTTTAACTTTTTCATGCGTGAAAAAAGTGTTCTTATTTCGTGCCGATGTCGTAAAACTGTGTGCTTGGTCGAGATTTAGAGTGTAACTGTTACTGTTTTTCGAGTCTTATTTTTCAGGGTTTAAGCGCTTTATGTAAGCCTATATCCTGCGTATGCAGTCTGTCATGGCTTTAAAGAAGAGATAGCATGCGCTATTTGTATGGCGGAGACTGTATAGAAAGTAAAAATCGGGAGCATCTCGTTACTCCCCCGTATCGTTACTCCCCCGGCTCGTTACTCCCCCGTATCGCTACTCCCCCGGCTCGTTACTCCCCCGTGCCTTTTATTACACTTAAGTAATGTAGTTATTACTTAATTGAATTTTCAAGAGAGAGAGAGAGAGAGAGAGAGAGAGAGAGAGAGAGAGAGAGAGAGAGAGAGAGAGAGAGAGAGAGAGAGAGAGAGAGAGAGAGAGCATGTTTAAAGAACTTACAACTGTCAGATCTGCCTGTACATTCGTGTACAGTACATCTTTGAAAAAAAGTATTATTTTAAGCAGAAGAGATACGGGGGAGTAACGAGATGCTCAGCTCGTTACTCCCCCGTATTGCTACTCCCCCGGCTCGATACTCCCCCGGCTCGTTATTCCCCCGGCTCGTTACTCCCCCGTATCGCTACTCCCCCGTACACAGAAAATGACTGGATAACACTGTGATAGTAAGTTAGCATGAAATATTGTTTTTCCGGAGAAATTGTCTGGATAAACAAACAAAGAAACAATCAAAACAGCTGGACAAATATGCTATGAATTATTTGGTTCCCGAGACCCGGAATTTAACAGTTACTGTATGCCACGATTCGTCTGATTTTTAAGCTTGTTCTAGATACTTTATGTGAAGATGGTAATAACGTATATTCTCATTTCATTTCATTTCATTTTCATTACTTTATTGTCCCATCGCTGGGAAATTCGGGTCGCTTCCTCCCAGTGGAAAGCTAGCAGCAACGGAGTCGCGCTACCCAGGTGTCTGCGTGTTTAGGTGTATTCAGCCACCTGCACTTATGGCAGAATGACCAAGGTCTTTTACGTGCCATTGTGATGACACGGGGGTGGGACATGGCTTCCGTCTCTGGGTCTGCACATAAAGTTGACCCGTGTCCGTCCCGGCCCGAATTCGAACCTGCGACCTTTCGATCACAAGTCCAGTGCTCTACCAACTGAGCTACCGGGCTGTCGCTGTCGCTGTGGAGAGGGGGTTGCCAGGTCAGGTTGGCCTGTACTTGGTTTAAGCAATTTTATTCAGCAAAATCACATACAACAAAGCCGCATATTATAGGAGAGTGCAACAGATATGGAGGATAATCATGGAGAATAGAAATCTCAAGTTTTATTATCAGTGCCAACAGTATTGTACCATGTGAAAATGTCTGTTTGTTGCATGCAGAAAATAAAGTTTTATTGAATTGAATTGACTCATTGAATATGAAAAATATCAAAAGCGTGTTGGAAGTTTCTTCTGCGCTTCCTTCAAGCAAAGAGCTTCCCAATGGACAGGCGGTCGCTGTGGAGAGGGGGTTGCCAGGTCAGGTTGGCCTGTACTTGGTTTAATTTTATTCACCAAAATCACATACAACAAAGCCGCATACAATCAATTAGTAAATGGAGCACAACGAGCAAAGCTTATAAACGTGCTCTTAAAAGCAATATGATATTTGGTTTGGCGGACGATACGGGGAACTGTAGAAGGGAGAACGAAGGAGAAAAAAATCAACAAGCAAAATACATATGCAAAAGCAACAACATCGATCAAGACAGCTTAAGACCAACAACATACAATTTAAGACACACATACACACACACACACACACACACACATACAGACACACAGACACACACACACACACACACACACACACACACACACACACACACACACACACACACATATATATATATGTATAGGTTACAACACGAGTGGTTTTTTATATGGCTTGTATTTCAGTCAAGACCCAGCGGATGAATATCATCGGGAGACACGAGCCTCTGGCGAGTGGCTCTCGATTGATATTCCCGCTGGGTCTTGACTGAAATACAAGCCATATAAAAAACCACGAGTGTTGTAATCTGTATATCCCATTCTACCATCAAACACAAAGTGTAGACTACTAGCGGCACTGTTGCGATCTGTGCAGGGTAAAACTGTTGCCAGCGAGACTTAGCCCTTTTGCAACCTTAAACTAAGTGAACCGTCGCTGAAAAAATAAAACGAATGAGTGCATCGATAAGTACGCGGTAACACTACTTTCAGACCATTTAAAAGCTTTAAGTAAAGGTTCATAAGTTGCAAGAAAGTAATGAAGTCGAATAGAAATTAATTTAGTTGAAGCGCACAATTCTTTTGTTTTGCGTTTCAGGTCGGCAGAACGGGCGAAACGGGTTTGGGACCCATTTGGCTTACTCGATTCAGAATCGATTCCACGTTGTTTTTCTCGAACGTGTGTAATTAGGCTTATTGACAGAGAAGCAAATTTTAGGGAACAAATATGTAGGTTTAGATTTAACCATTTGCTCCCTATTTGAAATGTATCTACGTGATAAACTGTTTTGCGAGTGTGTTTGCATGGATGAACTTAAACTGGTATGGGTAAAACGCGACCGACACGTCTGTCACCGCCAATTGATTGCATTTTGAAGGAATATGACTGGATTACGGAAAAATATGTGGACTTACTGCAGAGCCAGGCAAAAGAGTAGACTTGCTCGCAAAACACGTGAAACAGCCGATGTTTGATAGCTGAAGGCGCACACCAAAACACACTACCGACAGATTCTCAAAAGTCGTCTGCTAACGATGCAAGGGGAGGGTACTCGTGTTTTTGTTTTGGTTCGCTAGCATCTGGTTATCTTGTAAGTTGAATGTTCGTTTTTTTCGACCTGCATTGCTTTCATAATGAAAGAAACTTTTGCTTATTGCATCTCATACATCAGATCAGATCTGAGATTCATTTTTGCGTGCAACTGATATGGTTTTCTGAGCCGTGCAATACGATTTTAGAACTTCATACAAATGTGTCACATTGTTCGGCGCGAGGTCAAACATCGGGAGGAAAGTAGTCCTTTGCCCAAATCGGAATCTGCACTATCATATATTTTTTGGAGTCCATGATGTATTTATTGAGCTATAAAAATACAACATATATACCCATACTGAAGTAACAGAGACAAAGAAGGGAGGTCATGGGATATATATATATATATATATATATATATAGAATATGAGTTAAAATTTCCCCAGAGAGGTGTAATGAATATATGTCCTGGGGAAGAAAAGGAAGAGAAATACTTGAAGAAAATGTGTGTGGGTTTTGTGTATTTAGCTTGGCAACTTGGAATAGGGTGATAAACTGCTTTTAAGTTGGCTGCTTAGTATTATCCTTGGAACCTCTTTCAAGGCTGAGAGACAAACACGCACGGCCCAAACAGGTTCTCTCGGTCTCTCTCATGCACCCACCCCCTTCCCACCCCACTATATGTCTCTCTCAATCCAAACCGCTCTCTCCCTGACCTTGTTGAAAAGGAGACCATTTTGCAATACGACTTTTTTATTTTTGTAAAATTTTTTTCTAGCGTTGTCTTTAAAAAAAAAAAGTACTTTGTGTAAGTTACCAAAAATACACTAAAAAGAAATACATTTATTTTGTATTTTGTTTTGTGTGATCCGATGTCTGTGGTGAAACCGTGAACTGTGTAAGAAAAACATGACACATTGCGTGAGACTGTTAACTGTGGACGGGAAAAAAACATGACACATTGCGAGGCACGGCGTCTCCTTTTATCTGGGCGTTAAATAACATTATTCTTATGGCATTAAAAGTCTGGTGATAAAAGGTTTTATTGTGTTTGCTGGATCCCTGCGGAGTCGTTTTTATATTTAGTCAAGTTTTGACTAAATATTTTAACATCGAGGGGGAATCGAAACGAGGGTCGTGGTGTATGTGCGTGTGTGTGTCTGTGTGTGTGTCTGTGTGTGTGTGTGTGTAGAGCGATTCAGACTAAACTACTGGACCGATCTTTATGAAATTTGACATGAGAGTTCCTGGGTATGAAATCCCCGAACGTTTTTTTCATTTTTTTGATAAATGTCTTTGATGACGTCATATCCGGCTTTTCGTGAAAGTTGAGGCGGCACTGTCACGCCCTCATTTTTCAACCAAATTGGTTGAAATTTTGGTCAAGTACTCTTCGACGAAGCCCGGGGTTCGGTATTGCATTTCAGCTTGGTGGCTTAAAAATTAATTAATGACTTTGGTCATTAAAAATCGGAAAATTGTAAAAAAAAATAAAAATTTATAAAACGATCCAAATTTACGTTTACCGTATTCTCCACCATTTGCTGATTCCAAAAACATATAAATATGTTATATTCGGATTAAAAACAAGCTCTGAAAATTAAATATATAAAAATTATTATCAAAATTTATTTTTCGAAATCAATTTAAAAACACTTTCATCTTATTCCTTGTCGGTTCCTGATTCCAAAAACATATAGATATGATATGTTTGGATTAAAAACACGCTCAGAAAGTTAAAACAAAGAGAGGTACAGAAAAGCGTGCTATCCTTCTTAGCGCAACTACTACCCCGCTCTTCTTGTCAATTTCACTGCCTTTGCCATGAGCGGTGGACTGACGATGCTACGAGTATACGGTCTTGCTGAAAAAGGGCAGCTACTTGACTAAATATTGTATTTTCGCCTTACGCGACTTGTTCTCCTTTCAGATGCGCTGCAGTAAATTACATCTCTTCTTCTTTTTTTACATTTAGTCAAGTTTTGACTAAATGTTTTAACATAGAGGGGGAATCGAGACGAGGGTCGTGGTGTATGTGTATGTGTGTGTGTCTGTCTGTGCGTGTGTGTGTGTGTGTAGAGCGATTCAGAGTAAACTACTGGACCGATCTTTATGAAATTTGACATGAGAGTTCCTGAGTATGATATCCCCAGATGGTTTTTTCATTTTTTCGATAAATGTCTGATGACGTCATATCCGGCTTTTTGTAAAAGTTGAGGCGGCACTGTCACACCCTCATTTTTCAATCAAATTGATTGAAATTTTGGCCAAGCAATCTTCGACGAAGGCCGGACTTCGGTATTGCATTTCAGCTTGGTGGCTTATAAATTAATTAATGACTTTGGTCATTAAAAATCTGAAAATTGTAATTAAAATTATTTTTTTATAAAACGATCCAAAACTACGTTTATCTTATTCTTCATCATTTTCTGGTTCCAAAAACATATAAATATGTTATATTCGGATTAAAAACAAGCTCTGAAAATTAAAAATATAAAAATTATTATTAAAATTAAATTTCCAAAATCGATTTAAAAACAATTTCACCTTATTCCTTGTCCGTTCCTGATTCCAAAAACATATAGATATGATATGTTTGGATTAAAAACACGTTCAGAAAGTTAAAAAGAATAGAGATATAGAAAAGCGTGCTATCCTCCTCAGCGCAACCGCTACCGCGCTTTTCTGGATTGTTGATTTCACTGCTTTTGCCACGAGCGGTGGACAGACGATGCTACGAGTGTACGGTCTTGCACAAAAAAATGCAATGCGTTCAGTTTCATTTTGTGAGTTCGACTGAGCTTGACTAAATGTTGTATTTTCGCCTTACGCGACTTGTTTC
>NC_090245.1:99590866-99617366 GCF_037325665.1 Littorina saxatilis | reverse complement strand
TGTGACATTTTTACATGTTCACTATAAAAGCAATATTGGTGAAATTGCCAACGCTGCTGCAACGCCCTACGCTAACTATTATCAAACACAATATTCTATTCTTCAAACTTGAAACTGCCGTTGTGGGGGTGGTGGTGGTGGTGGTGAGCGGCGGGAAGGGGGGGGGGGGAGGGGGAGATGTCAGCTTTACCAGACAGACAATCCCACAAACGACTCTGTAATGATCCCCACCCAATAGTGATGTTTGTGCTGGTGACCGTAGCCACTTAAACGTAACCGAGACGAAATGTGCGACATGCTTTGACATTTTACGACAGACAAAAGCAAATCTGTGCACAAACGGACCAATTTCCACACAAACTACAGCTGTCATGGGTTTCAAGATGAGTGGTGGTGGTTAAAAACGAGGTTAAATGACGGAGACAAATGACCGACAGGTTAGGGAGCGAGGGAGGGGGAGAGGAGAAGGGGATCCTGAAAAGAGAGAGTTTTGGTTGGGGCAGGAAGGAGAGATCCAATTGTCGTTGTCAGACGCGCATGCGCAGACTGTGATGACAGAAGCTCGTCTGAGACAGGGCGGCACCAGCTTCAACCGGAAGCTCACAGCATGGGAAAAGTGATACACCGGACACCTTGTCTGCCCTCCCCTTTCTCTCTCTCTCTCTCTCTCTCTCTCTCTCTCTCTCTCTCTCTCTCTCTCTCTCTCTCTCTCTCTTGGTTATGGTCGATGGGTCATGTTGCTTCAAAGCTGAGCGCAATACAGACATCTGCCTGCATCATAACATGTTTGAATGCTCAACGTTTCATCCACTTGCTGTCTTCGCAGTTATAAGCTTTCGAAACCACAATTTCACCAAGAGAGGGGCGGGATATTGACCGAGACGATGCGTGTAGGGTGATACCTTCAGTTTTGAAAGTTTTAAAAGCGGCACCCCATAAAAAAATGGTTTTTTTAAACGAGTGCTCTCAGGAAAAAAATCTACACCCTCCAATACAGCTTCCCACAGCTTATTACCGACCCCCCCCCCCCCCCCACTACGCCCTCCACCCCCACAAGTGGACAGGTAGCCGACTTGGTGGCACCATCTTTAGTGGCCAGCAGACTTGAAGACAGCGAGTTCTGGCATGAAAACACCTGGCGACGTTCAGCCGGACAAGTGTTTTCACCTGTGTACACCTGTGCTACCTGCCCCTTTGATCTTTTGCCGCCCTTGTTTATCCGCTGGACATACCCTGTGTTTTTACAGGTGTCGCACGGGGTATACTTCAGCTTTCGGCGGTTCGTGTTTGATGTGTCGATGTTTTGTGGGTGTGGTCGTGGGTGGAGACTGTGTTTTAATTGATGTGTGCAGAAAATTGAACATCGACAACACTAGGAAGAGGCGAAGTAATTCACTCTTTGAATTCTACAACAGGAGCACTTATCACTTGGCATGTGACAGTCACACACACAAATACTAGGAAATCCGAAAAGTCTACAACAGTTCGGCTGAATTCTCCTTTGGGGAAATATAGGCCCAAACATTTGGACATTATGGCTCACGTTCACTGCAGCCAATTGAATTTAAATGTACCCTTTAATGCATAAGAACTGAACGTATACAATTCGCCAAAATTATAAATTGAGCTGAGCGATCGCCGGAGCAGGCTGTGTTCTTCTACGGCGATCGCTCAGCTCAATTAATAATCGTAGAGGAACACAGCCTGCTCCGGCCCTGACTTGAAGCCACGTCATCACAGATAAGGATATTGCACGTGAACCCCTCTTTGAACTATCCATCACAAGACAGCCTGTACAGTATCTGTACCACATTCATTGTGTTCACGGTATTCAGCGGTTACATTCCACGTCAGCACATATTTCTCTTGCACAACAACAGACATTCTGCTACTTATTTCTCAAACCGACCCAATCCTCCAAACACACCCACCACCCACAGCCCCCCCCCTTCCCATCCAGCTCCCCACACCATACTGTCCTTACAGAACTAGGTGCATACTGTGATGTTGTTTTTGTATGTGTGTGTTTTCAAAAGCCTTTTTTGGAAATACAAATGTACCGTGTTTGTTTCATAAATAATAGGGCAGTAATATCAACAAACTTGGTATATATGGCTGTCAAGAAACTGAGGCATTCGCATGCTTTGATGTTTTTGTTTGTTCGTTTGTTCTTTAAGTTTTGGAAATACAATGTAGCGAGTACGTTTAATCAATAAGGCAGTTATATCCACAAACTTGTTACTTGGTGTCTATTTGTATGGCTGTACAGAAACTGAGGCATTCCCATGCTTTGATGGTGTTTGTCTGCCGGCCATCTGACCGCTGTTTGTCCACTGACCTAGGCCCGCACGTGCCACACATGGGTCAATGTCCGCCAAGAATGCCGCGAAGATGGGGCGGGCGTTCCACGGCCATTTGCAATGCCTCCAGGTATGGTGTGCTTCCTTGGCGGATTGTGGATTGTTGGAATTGAAGACTGCGCGCTGTTTCCTTGCCGTCCGTTGCCTTGGGGGCGAAGATTTAAAGAGGTGGGTGGGTAGAGAGAAGTCTAAGTAGGAAGTGAGCGAGCAATGAGTGTATTTTGTGCGGCGTTCGATTTGTCAGTGTGTGTGTATTCTATGTTCAATCAATCAATCAATCAATGAGGCTTATATCGCGCATATTCCGTGGGTACAGTTCTAGGCGCTCTGCAGTGATGCCGTGTGAGATGAAATTTTATACGGCCAGTAGATTGCAGCCATGTCGGCGCATATTTACCTTTCACGGCCTTATTCCAAGTCACACGGGTATGGTAGACAATTATTAACTGTGCCTAAGCAATTTTGTCAGGAAAGACCCTTTTGTCAATCGTGGGATCTTTAACGTGCACACCCAATGTAGTATACACGGGGGGTGGTTCGGACACCGAAGAGAGTCTGCACACAAAGTTGACTCTGTGAAATAAATTTCCGCCGAACCTGGGATCGAACTCGCGCTGACAGCGGCCAACTGAATACAAATCCAGCGCGCTACCAACTGAGCTATATCCCATTTTATGTTGACCTCTTCCGGTCTGTTCAGCTTGAAATTTGTACCTGCATTGTCACTTCTGTGACTGCTCAGTGCCCATTGATCTGACTGCAGTCTGTGTGTGTGTGTGTGTGTGTGTGTGTGTGTGTGTGTGTGTGTGTGTGTGTGTATGTGTGTGAGTGTGTGTGTGCCTGTATTGTGTGTTTATGTGTGTGTGTGTGCCTGTGTGTGTGTGTGTGTGTATGTGTGCCTGTGTTGTGTGTGTGTGTGTGTACCTGTGTGTGTGCCTGTGTTGTGTGTGTGTGTGTGTACCTGTGTGTGTGCCTGTGTGTGTGTGTGTGCCTGTATTGTGTGTGTATGTGTGTGTGTGCCTGTGTGTGCCTGTGTTGTGTGTGTGTGTGTGTGTGTGTGTGTGCGTGCGTGCGTGCGTGCGTGCGTGCGTCTCTGTGTGTGTCTGTGTGTTTGTCAGTCTGTCGGTCTGTCAGTCAGTCTGACTGACTGTCCGTCTATCAGTCCATCTATATGCTTGGGCGCGCGCAGATACAAAACTATTCAACAGACCAACCAACCTTGCTCCAGAATCAATTTACGGTCTCACCGCGGAACCCTCTTGCATGCCTTTCATTTCACGGTTGTAACTGCACAACGTTCCGACAGAAAGCGGACCAGACTATCGGACAATGAATTAGCCAGTTACACAATGGTCAGTACTTGACCGCCCTGCTCGCCGAGTGCTGAATACTGACCACAGGACCGACCATTGCAAAAACTGATGATCGTGTGAAAGTGGGAATCTTTAAGTGCATTCTCCGTCCGGTGTGACGTTTTCATCTTTCGCCGTGTTGATATTTCGCTTCTCGGCCTCGTTGATCTAGTATAAACTCTACACTGAACAAAAAAACACCCTTCGATAGTACTGATGAGCGACCTTGTGTACCTTACATTCATGGGGCCAAATTTGTCCAACCAATTTGTTTTTATTTAACTTAGAAATTTGATTCATCCTAAAATGTTTCCTTCTTACTCAAGGGACGTAACCACTCAGTACACGTTTTCGAAGAATTCGGTTTTTGGGGTTGAAATCTATTAAATTTTACCACCAATTTTCTTCACATGCAAGAAACTGACATGCTTTTCGTCCTTAAATAATTTCACTTCTTAATTTTACCAGGAAACAACATTTCAGTCTTGAGTATATGTCGAGGGGGAAATATGTACACAGGCGAAAGATGAAATCGTGACACCGGTCGTTGAGAGTACAGTGGCCTCCGAGATTATGAGCTTCTAGTACAAACATGGCGACAGTGTGGTTTATGGCACGACCTGCGCTCCCATACACTGGTTTATGATGATTATGTTGCTCTCTCAGTGTCTCCCTACGTCTTACTGTATTGTCTTTGTTTGTGTCTCTCCCCTGCTTACAAATTGTCTGTCTACTTGCGCTGCCTGTCTACCTCCCTGTCTGTCTATCTGTCTCTCTCCCATGCATGGTTGATGCAGTGTGTGCATGAGTGTGTATGTATGTATGTATGTGTGTGATGTGTGTGTGTGTGATGTGTGTGTGTATGTGTGTGTGTGCGTGCGCGTGTGCGTGCGTGCGTGCGTGTGTGTGTCAGTGTGTGTATGTGCGCGCGCGCAAGAAAATGGCGTGGACATACAAGTAGTACATATTTCCATACTGGACCCCACACGCACACCGGTCAAATTTAGGAATACACAGAGAAAAATCTCCACCACCACCCCCCTCATCCTCATCTCCAACTTGTTCAGCATTATCACTACCCGCAACCCATCCCCCCACCTGTCAAACTGAAACTGCACACCGTTTCCCTTTTACCTGCCCCGGACCCTCTCTTCTCAAAAGTCACGCCCTCGGTTGTCAGCTATTAGCAGCCAAGTGACCGCAGCAGTCCAGCCCAGCTGACCAAACAAGGTGGCACTCGGGGGAGAGTTATTGTTTCAGTGGTTAGCCCCTGTCTCGCCGTCTTCGCCGAGATTTTGTTATTAATGGTCAAGGGAAGCGTGGGTTGAGTTTTGTTGCTGCTGCCATTAACTGTTTGGTACTGATGCAGCGTAACCCGCTTTTAAGACCTAAAGAAAAATTGAGAAAACAAGAAATTCCTCCGAGGTAGGAAAAACACCCCCGTCCTTACCATTCTCACTGCCACCAACTGAGAAGGTTATTTCCCTTTGACCATTAATATGTCCCTCTATAAGTCCGTGTAGAATCTTAATCCACCAATAACTCCCTAACCGTGTGTTTGACTGGTCCCAATTTTTGTAAGGACCGTCTCAGGAATGTATAGAACCTGTTCACCAAGTTTGGCGACGATCGGTCCGTTCATTCTTGAGATCTATATGCGAACACAAACACACAAACACACAAACAAACAAACAAACACATCGACCGAATCCTATACACACCCCTATACCGGGGGTGTAATGAACAGAAGATCTGGAAAAAATCAATGTCTTAAAAAGGAGGAAGTCTTAAATTGGAGGGTCTTACGAGAGGGGTTCCACTGTAGTCTCAGCGAGGGTGTGGGGTCTCCTGTGTTCCCACTGTAGTCTCAGCGAGGGTGTGGGGTCTCCTGTGTTCCCACTGTAGTCTCAGCGAGGGTGTGGGGTCTCCTGTGTTCCCACTGTAGTCTCAGCGAGGGTGTGGGGTCTCCTGTGTTTCCACTGCAGTCTCAGCGAGGGTATGGGGTCTCCTGTGTTCCCACGGCAGTCTCAGTGAGGGTGTGGGTTCTCCTGTGTTCCCACTGCAGTCTCAGTGAGGGTGTGGAGTCTCCTGTGTTCCCACTGCAGTCTCAGTGAGGGTGTGGAGTCTCCTGTGTTCCCACTGTAGTCTCAGCGAGGGTGTGGGGTCTCCTGTGTTCCCACTGTAGTGTCAGCGAGGGTGTGGGGTCTCCTGTGTTCCCACTGTAGTGTCAGCGAGGGTGTGGGGTCTCCTGTGTTCCCACTGTAGTGTCAGCGAGGGTGTGGGGTCTCCTGTGTTCCCACTGTAGTCTCAGCGAGGGTGTGGGGTCTCCTGTGTTCCCACTGCAGTCTCAGCGAGGGTATGGGGTCTCCTGTGTTCCCACGGCGGTTGGGCGGAAATCCCTAAATTGTTGTGCTCATTAAATACATGGAGCTGGTTACTAAAATATTCCCTCTGCATTTTGAACTTCTTTGTTTGAAATGTTGACTTGATAGGACCGGTTGACTTCGTTGGTAAATAATTCCACACAATCTGAAAAAGTCACTTATTTACCTTGAAAATCAAGGTGTAGAATCAAGAATAAAGGTATAGGAAAACCGATTTTATTTTATCTCTGTTACAATGAGATCATTTGTGTGTGTGTGTGTGTGTGTGTGTGTGTGTGTGTGTGTGTGTGTGTGTGTGTTTTGTTTTATTTTGTTTTGTTTTGATGTTTTGTGTGTGTTGTTATAATTTGCTTTTGCATTGGTTATTTAAACAGGCAGACTAAGTGAACCAACACAATTATATGACCAAGGGTTTCACAGCTGACCGCAAGTCTTCTCATCCCTCGTGGTCGATCCTTATCTGATGGACAGTGAAGATAGCACCCAGCAAGTGTGCAGCATCCTGCAGGTTCTGAAAGGGCCGAGCGGTCTGTGATCAGCCAAGACGTTAATTACCACCCGCGCCGCCATATTGGTTTCCTTTGATGCCGTGACATTAATCAACTTTAAAACTGACGCTGCCTGACAGGCATGGGGTGGGGTGGGTGGAGGGGGGCATAGACACGGTGTGGAGAGGGGTGGGGAATGTTTGGGGGGGGGGGGAGCACGGGGAAGAGAGGAAAAGGAGCGAGTCGGTAGTGGCAAAATACAGTACTTCCTCACTTTTAAGTCTTGTCAATTAATATTAAAATCTTTTTGAGAAAAAAATTAGGTGCAGTCTGAAAAAATATATTTTTGTCATACAAAAGGGTCTTAAAATCAAGGTTAATCGACAAAATTCATGAAAGAACGTCTTGGAAAACAAGGTCTTGAAAAGGAGGAAGTCTTCTGTGGGGAGGTCTCATGACGGGGGTTGCGCCCACCTGATGTTCCCCTCGGGTGAGGTACGCCTATCCAATTAGTCGAAGAAGGATCTAACGGATCCTAATTGACAAATACTTTGATGATTCCCTGCTAATTAGTGGGCTCAGAAACAGCAGCTTGTTATCTACAAGTATTATCTTAGTCAAAGAAACTGGTTTTCTTTAGCGAAGGTTGACGATGCCATGAAACTAATGGCCGCACTAACACGACTTTTGATGTTTTAGTTTTGCGCGCACTTTGAGTCTTTCAATCAATCAATCAATCAATCAATGAGGCTTATATCGCGCATATTCCGTGGGTACAGTTCTAGGCGCTCAGCAGTGATGCCGTGTGAGATGAAATTTTATACGGCCAGTAATTGCAGCCATTTCGGCGCATATTTACCTTTCACGGCCTATTATTCCAAGTCACAAGGGTATAGGTAGACAATTATTAACTGTGTCAAAGCAATTTTGCCAGGAAAGACCCTTTTGTCAATCGTGGGATCTTTAACGTGCACACCCAATGTAGTGTACACGGGGGGGAGTTCGGACACCGAAGAGAGTCTGCACACAAAGTTGACTCTGAAATAAATTTCCGCCGAACCTGGGATCGAACTCACGCTGACAGCGGCCAACTGAATACAAATCCAGCGCGCTACCAACTGAGCTATATCCCCGCCCCTGTTATCATACTTTACTACCCCCCCCCCCCCCCCCCCCACCACCACCACCACCACCAGGTATGAATTAAACGAAACATTGATTTTCAGTTATCGTATTTAAGCAAACAACAAAAATACTACCACCCACAACACCAGCAGTAACAAAAGCAACTGTTGCTTTGATAATATTATTAAAACTGACGGTAAAATACAGCTATTTGGAAAGGGAGATTTAAGGACACTTGAAACCGCGATACAAACAGAAGAGCCAAAATCTCTGAACAAATTACTACGCAACAGAACATGTCGCACAACCAGCCCGTAACAACTCAGATCCAAAAGTGGAGGTGAAACTGATTCACTTTGTCGCTTTGATTTATTGTTCCGAGGAGAAATTCAATTCCTCAACTAACACCCCCCCCCCCCCCCCCGAGACCCCCCCCCCCTCTCCTAAACACCCCTCGCCCCAAGCCCTACACCTCCTCTGCACCTCGCCTCGCCCTCTCTCATAGAATGATGAGCACCCCCCCCCCCCCCTTAAACACGCTGCTCTAACGAGCTTCATTAATGAAGATTAATCACTGAATCAAACGGATTCCTCGGCCAGGTCCCTCCAAATTCCAGGCTGTCTTCCACTCAAGTCGTCGACAATGCAACATTCATTTCCAGGCTCTGCAAGCAGAGCCTCGCGTTTAGGTTTCAAGCGGAGTGATTCAGATTAATGCGCTGGTATCAATTGAAACTTGAAAGCTCAAGAGACTCGCAAAAACCACTGTAGCGAATTCGCGATAACAATTTTCCAGAATTTTCTGAACAGTGACGAATTGTATTCTTGCAGAAAATCCGAGGTCTTTGAAAAATGGATGCACTTCCAGTGTCAAAGACTTTCGGCCAAGACAATTTATCTGACCCACTTGAATTGTGATGGTATTTTCATGCAAATAATATCGTAAACTGACACGCGTCAGGGATTTCAGCCTCAACCAATCAAAAAGACATGGATACAATTGATATCCTCTGCTGGAGTTTTATTGAAACCTCTACATGGTGAATCATTTGCTTGCGAAAAAGACAATCAATCGGTTCCTTAGAAATAAATTGCTGTCATGCATTCTTTCAAAAGCGTATTAGTTTTAACAAGGTATGGATGTCAACTGGTCTGAGACGTATATCCGGGTTATTGTCGTGTCGTTTTCTCAGGTTATTTTCTCGATTTGTCACAACACATTGGCAGTGCTTTCATAAAAAATTATCTGAATAATATATTAAATTTTTCGGAGCTTACATCTCTTGAACTTTGAAGACCAGGTCAACTAGTGTCAGCGGGCATGTGGGAACATTCGCTTTATAGAGTAATGATGTGCTGGCCCTCGAAGACCACGCAGATCACCTCGTCTAACATATTTTTAGATACTACTCGTACAGCTGTTAAGTTTTGGACTGTCTTTGAAGCTGGCGCGAAGGCACGACAGCAATGGACCACAAGCATTTAAAAGGTCGCAGGGGGAAACAACAGGTGCCCATACGGGACGGCTCGCTCAAGAGTGTCTTCCGCTACCCGCTCTTTTGATCCCCCTGAGGCTATCCCCCGCTGGCCGGAAGCGGGTGGTGTTTTAGCATTAAACAATGGGGAGGAGAATTTCACTTCGGATCGCGTTCATGTTTGTGAATGTCAGGTGAAGCCACAGATCAATTTCTACTTGAGCACGTGTATTTCTTGTTTTCCTGTCGTGTTCCTGTGTCATGTTTCTGGCGTAGGATAGATGACTACAGCATATGTATTTCTTTTTTTCCTGTCGTGTTCCTGTGTCATGTTTCTGGCGTAGGATAGATGACTACAGCATATGTATTTCTTGTTTTCCTGTCGTGTTCCTGTGTCATGTTTCTGGCGTAGGATAGATGACTACAGCATATGTATTTCTTTTTTTCCTGTCGTGTTCCTGTGTCATGTTTCTGGCGTAGGATAGATGACTACAGCATATGTATTTCTTTCGCTTCTGGAGGAGGATCTGTGGACAAATAGGCTCTAATGCGACTAAAGCCAGCTTCTGATCTTACAAATCCGATTAGGACTGTTCAGATAAAGAAAGATCTCGACAACACTGACACGAAGACAGACAGGCACACAGGTAGTCAAACACGCGTAACAAGAAACAAAAATACGTTCACCTTTTCACTAAATGAACAATAACTGAATCCCACAAGAGCGCTGCTGTCAGCAGATCAAATATCCTCCGACATTTTTCAGAATAGAATTTTGTTTAATTTTTTGGGGGGGAAAGGGGGGGTGGAGTGCTTTTCTGAAACCAGCTCCCACTCATCTTACCACGGGAATTTGAGACATCGAAAAATCACAATCGTCTGACTTCATTACCGACTGTCTTTTGATTTTGTTCGCTGTCGTCTGCAACCAGAGCTTGATTGTATTAACCCTCAGACACACATTGTCTCCCCTTGTGTAAACGTCATCAGACGCCCCATCACTCCCGAGTCCTTGAACCGGAAGTAAAACCCAATTGGGGTCAATCAAGGAGACAAGCCTCGTGTGACCTCGTGTGAAATACGAGAACAAGGGGAGGCGACTCTAGGGTCAGGGCCCCAAACCGCAAAGCTCTTACTCGTCAATAAGTAACTTGTCGTCTGGGTCTGACAGTTCAGTTTCGCTGACAAGTTGACAAAAGTTTTGAGGAATTTTGGTGTCGCATTTTACTTCATTGTGAACTGTTTACACTATGCAAACTTGAAAAAGAATATTTTATGTGTAATAAATCGTTTATTCTATATGTTCTCTGTGTATTACTATTATTGAAAACGACAACCCACACACAAGCGTAAAGAACTGAAAAATAAAAATAAAATAAAAATATCTAAAAGAAAAGAAGCAAGCGATACAAGAAAACAAATGATTCAAGACTGACCAAACGATGTTAAGATGAATCCTTCGGGTTCTACAAAAACACAACAACAGCACACACACAAAACAAACAACAATAAAGAAACCACCACCAACAACAAAACTGACAGACTCCTTGGATCTCTCCCCCCCCCCACCCCACCCCCCCCCCAAAAAAAAAGAAGAACAAAAAGAAGAAGAAACAAGTCGCGTAAGGCGAAATTACTACATTTAGTCAAGCTGTCGAACTCACGGAATGAAACTGAACGCACTGTAGTTTTTCATCAAGACAGTACAGCTTCGTCAATCCCCGCAAGAAGGAAATCGGTCACCTTCCACGTGCAAAACGCAGTGAAATTAACACGCCAGAATAGCGCGGTAGCGTATTGTGCTAAGCAGGAAAGCGCGCTTTTCTATGTTCTTGTTAACTTTCGGAGCTTGTTTTGAATACAACCTATCATATCTATATGTTTCTGGAATCAGGAAATGATAAAGAATAAGATTAAATTAGTTTTGGATCGATTTCTTAAATTTTTATCGTAAGACTAATTAATCTATTTTCGTTAATTGTGATCACATTTTAAGAGTAAACATGACATGTATATATTTTTAGATTCAGAATATGATGAAGAATACGATACAATCAATTTTAAGTCTGTTTGCGAAAAATCGATTTAAATGACAACTTTAATGAGCAAACTCATTAATTAATTTTTAAGCCTCCAAACTGAAATACAATACCAAAGTCCAGACTTCGTCGAAAATTACTTGACCAAAATTTCAACCAATTTGGTTGAAAAATGAGAGCTTGACAGTGCCGCCTCAACTTTCACGAAAAACCGGATATGACGTCATCAAAGCTATTTATCAAAAAAAATGAAAAAAATGTCTGGAGATACCATACTCAGGACCTCTCATGTCAAGTTTCATGAAGATCGGTCCAGTAGTTTTCTCTGAATCGCTCTACACACACACACACACACACACACACACACACACACACACACACACACATACACCACGACCCTCGTCTCGATTCCCCCCTCTACGTTAAAACATTTAGTCAAAACTTGACTAAATGTAAAAAGAGGTTTGAACAATCAGAAACTAAAAAAAACCTGCAAACTTTCCTTTCACTGTGCACTGCAAAATGTGTGAGAAACACGAGGACACACAACAAGGCGAAGACAGCAAGAACAGCAGCAGTACAACATGACAACGCCACAAAGACATGACAGACGGAGGACAAGCCTGACTCGACAGGCTACCCACTGTGCATACCCGCTGTTACACGGCCATTCTCACCTGCACACCTGACCTGGCTGGACTGGACAGGTATTGTCTGACTCGCATTTGGTCAAGCGGGTATCATAAAGTGTCTGAGATGAAGGAAGCGTGTTGGTGAGGGAGGTGGTGTGAGGTGTGTGTGTGTAGGCCCTATGTGTGTGTGAGGGGGGGGGGGGGCCGAGGTGCCTTTGGTCAAGAAAGTTCGGGTAAGAGTCACCTAAATTTTCGTTTGTTCCTTATTATTTAGTCAGTTGGTCAAAACAGAATACATCTAGAAATCCCCAATTCAGTATACTGATTACACTGTCACGTGATAAATGTTCTCAGCCAAAGTGGAACTTTGAAGAAACAATGAACCACGCAAAAAAAAAAAAAAACAAAAAAAACCCGCAAGAAACGTTGCTGATTTCTTTCTGGCAGCACAGCGCAACAAAATAGAAACCACTCAAAAAGCGTCCGATTATAAACCGTTCCATCACAGGATCATCTGTTAAAGCTGTTTTTCTTTTGTTCATAATCCGCAACTCCACCGAACAGTAACACGGACAACCTCGCACCAGAACAAACCTCCGAGGCTAATAAACACAAGTCTTCGATCAACAACGCATGACAACTACAACACCACAGACCGCCACATCAAACGACCGGCCACGCGCGCCTCAAGGCAGGTTGAGGGCCAACAAAGATGACGTGTTTCCATAATGACGACACGGCCCTTTGACGTCAAGACAGACACAGCGCAGAATGTGATGATGAGCGATGACGAGGCTTGGTGATATCCTTGATGAGAGGGGACAGGCGATGACAGTGATGGACTGTTTGTTGGGGAAGTTTTGTCAACAGGATTGATTTTACGATGAGATGACAAAGGAGGCAGATCTTTATCTGCACTTAAAAGACTGCCGCTGACTTAATGAAGAGTTCATGAGCAGGACAATTTCGGAAGGCATCCTTCTGCCCCCAGTCTCTCTCTCTGTCTCTCTCTCTGTCTCTGTCTCTCTCTCTGTCTCTCTCTCTCTCTCTCTCTCTCTGTCTCACTCTCTCTATATATATTTTTCTCTCACTTTTTCTCTTGTCTCTGTCTCTCCCTCTCTCTCTCAGCTCTCTCGCACACTACCGACAACTCCCCCCTCAACACAAAAGTCTCACACACACACAATTCGACAACCTCCTCCTTTTCGTCTCCTTTTTTAGTCATCCACCCCCCCCCCCCTCTCTCTCTCTCACTCTCTTTTTCTCCAAACTTGTTTCCTCACCCATTCGTCCTCCGTCTCTCTTTTGTTTCTGTCTGTCTTTTCGTCCGTGACATTGTCGAGACACCTAAACCCCAAAAGAAACATTCTTTTCAACCCTCAAAAACAAAGGCCAGGCATTCTCGCTTTCAGTGTTGGCAGCCACCATCTCTTGGTCCATTCCCCACAGGACCCAACAAAATCCAAAGGGGGGGTGGGGGGGGGTGGGGGGCTGTAATGACCCCTGCAGACCGCTACACGATGAGAGGCCGAGACATGCAGTAAAGGTGCTTTTACACTTGGCGCCAGGGGCAGTGTCGTGACTTACAACCAGAAGAAGTACAGACTTCTACATGAATAGCAATTTTTTCTTTGAAAATAAAAGGAGAACAAAAATAGCAGATTGTCGAAGGTGGGAGGGGGGGGGGGGGGCTGGGCAGAGAAATAAAGAGTTGTTGCCTTTTTTTATGTGCTACGTGTTGGCAAAGTTTATGAGTTGCGTGTCATTATTTGTGTTCTTCCCTTTTTAAAAAAACACCTAAAAACACAAAGTATAACTGATCTTTGGTCCTTTTGATTTAGTCTTTAATTTGTGTACTCTTGTCAGCATGAACAGGTTCGCCAAACAAATTTAATCATTAAGCTGATTTCGGTAACTGCACTGTACATTTATTCTCTGACAAAGATTGAGATGCTAATCCCGAGTTAGTCTACAATCTCCGATCTTGAAAACCAAACTTCGCCAAATTGTCCCAGAAAACGACGTGTGAGGGGACCTTTAAGAACATCAGCTGTGTACGTATCAATGTCCAAAGCCCTCCCACCCAATGTCTTTGGACAACAAAACACTTCACTTAGTCTCTTCAACCGGATCCATTTCCAGTTTTCCCTTCTTGAGTCCTCCCCTTCTGACGAGCGCAGGAAAAGAGCCACATGTCACACCACTAAACCACACCTTTGGGCGAGAGAACAACGTGCAAAAGCTATTGTTGTGCAGCGGTGTAGATGAGAATATACTGACTTTCTTTCGAGCTGGCTGGTAAAAATGCCTCCCCCCTTTATCTTGTCTTGTTTACGAGAGGTGTTGGAACGAGTGACCTAAACGTTGTTGTTGGAGTGTAACTGATGAATCTTGCAGTCACCTACCGCAGCCGTTGGTTCTTGTCTTTAGAGAAAAGTCTTAAGTGTCTCAACCTTTTAGGACAAAGGGCTAGGTAAAGACATCAACGAGTCAAGATGAGAGGGGAAACTGTATCAGTTGTCAGAAAAGCGTATCAGCTGAGGATTACTTATAAGACAGAAACGGCTTAATGTGTTTGTAACCTATAAAACAATAAAAGACATCGCGCAGTCTCGACAAAATATCAGGCGATACCATGGATGGACGGAGCTGTAACTTATACATATGACCTTACTGGGAGAATGCAAGTTTCCAGTACAAAGGACTTAACATTTCTTACATACTGCTTGACTAAAATCTTTACAAACATTGACTATATTCTATACAAGAAACACTTAACAAGGGTAAAAGGAGAAACAGAATCCGTTAGTCGCCTCTTACGACATGCTGGGGAGCATCGGGTAAATTCTTCCCCCTAACCCGCGGGGGGCAGTAAACTAACTTTGACCTTAGAAAAAGAACAAGATGAACAAGAACAAGAACACGATTTTATTCCGCCAAATTGCATAAAAGCCACTGGTATTTGTTTGTTTGTTTATTTGTTGCTTAACGTCCAGCCGACTACGCAGAGCCATATCAGGACGAGGAAGGGGGGGATGAAGGGGGCCACTTGTCAAGCGATTCCTGTTTACAAATGCACTAACCTATTACTTGTGTCCCAGCAGGCTTTAGTAAAACTAAATTAATACCTACTGGAAGATTACCAGTTTCCAGTATGTTAAAATAGGCTTAACCTATCTACTGCTGGACTTACATCAGAACACTAACAGATTAAACTATACATGAATCGCGAGACAAGCGGCAAGAGAAGAGATTTTTGGAAAAAATACAGGTGAATGAGCAAGAAGGCAGAAAAAAGAAAAGAATTCATGAAGAAAAAGAGAGCATGACAGGAAAGAGGAACCAAAAATCTACCTAACAGCAAACTAGAAAGCTCCTGCGGTTCCAAAAACAGGAGGGGCCTTTAATTTCATAACCGCAGTGCCCCACTGCGGGAACTGGTATTTGTCCAAGTGTATCAACTCAACTATTTGCACCACAAAATGTCAATTGATTTACTAAGAACTGCTTTGCTTGACGGGCTAAGTGTTGAACCTATACTATTGAAAAGGCTTCAGTCGTATCCAACCACAAGACAATAAGGAGCAGAGTCAGTTCATATGAAAGGTATCATGTTTCGGTCAAGTATAGAAGTCAAAATACGAAAAAAAAGACTTGGACCGAAAGGGAAAAAATCCAACTGTATCAACCGTCGTTCCCACAAAATGTCAAAACGTTTCACGAACAACCACAAAGAAAAACGACTCGAACATTACAACTGTGATCAAAGGAGAAGAACTGTATCTGTTGTCAGGTAAAGTGCCACCGTTTGACGGGAAAGGACTTACAGGCAACATCAGAACTGTATCAATTGTCTGACTACAAAATGTCTACATACTTTCCCCATTCATTGAGAAGTTGGATCACAAAAGAAGAAACCGTGTCAATGGTTGTTCCCGTGTTGCTAATGTTATGGCCTGTAAGACATATATAGAAGCTAGACCAAAGACAACTGTATCACTTCACTGTTCTAAAAACAAAAGCGTTACATCTTCAAGACTTCATTGGATCAGAACTAAAAGCGCTACTAGATCAGGTGCCCACAAGTAATAAAGAACTATGTTACAAAGATGTTCGTATTTACTGCTTGTGAAGTTGTTCTACAAAGAAAAGGGCAACAAAGCACAAGTATGCAGGTATACAACTACGTGAACAGTAATAAAAAACGCTGGCGCTGGACCCGAGTACTCTTCAGACTGGCTCGCTCCCCCAGTATGAAAGTTTTTGTCTTGTGCACGTGGATTTAAAAAAAAAAATTATTTATTTTACACAATTAAAACAATTATTTGAGTAAAATAAAACATTAAAACGTTCATAATAAACAATAGTAAACAAGAATTAAAAAAAAAAAATAGACCGCCCATGCCGGGAATCGAACCCGGATCCCTTTGGCCACCAAGCCACCACCTTGAATCACTGACACAGTGTCCCTGTCGCTCTCTCTCGTGCTCTCTGTCTCTCTTTCAGTCTCACCGAGACCAAACCTGCACTGTAGTTTCTTTGCCGAGACCAAATTAAAGGCAGAGTAAGCCTCCCGTAAACCATCACAGATACGGTCAGGCTTTTACACACAGTACAAACACCATTTCATTTAAACACTCACCAATTGAGAACATTCTAGGTCCCCTCCGTAAAGAGCGAACAATTTTCAAAGAATTTATTTTTGCGTGGTTTATCTTACCCCTGAGCCATCGTGAACCCGTGTGATCCAGTTTTCCCTTTTCACAATGCAGTCGTCATAGTTAGTCATTTGAATGCGACTCGACGTGAGCTTATCTACAATAGCACGTTTTTTTTATGCACGAAACAACGGCTGTGGTTCACAAGAACTTTAGCGATGGCTTTTGACTGTTGAGAGGAACGGCGATTTGCACTGATAAACCGGCCGTCGTCTGCTACGACCCTTGCGTGACCCTGCTTCCGGGCTTTTCTTTTTTTAAACTTTCACAACTTCGAATTGTTCTGATCTTGTCTTGATGAAAAACGAATTCTTTTATGATTAAAGAATGTTTGTGTAACAAGCTGTCAATTTATTATTTAGATTTTAAAAGTTAGGTCTAGCGCAAAAACGAGGCGCCGTTGTTGTTAACGGAACAAGTCTACGAAAATAAATTCTTTGAAAATGTCTCACGCTCGACAGAAAGCAGCCAGGATGTTCCCGTTCGGTGAGCGTTCAAATGGAAGTATGCTTGTACTGTATTTAGACGCTCGGGGAGCTCTGTGATGGTTTACGGGAGGCTTACTGTGCCTTTAATCCCCACCCGCTGGCTGGCTCGCAAATTGTCTCGCATGCGATACGCATGCTTTTCATGACGCACGCGTTCGGCTGTTCTATCAGCTCAATGGCTGGCTGTCGCTCCGATTGAATTCGTCCAACCGTCAAGAACTTTTGTGTTTTTTGGGGCATTTAGGTCCCAGGTAACATTATGAAGTTTTAATACGATCAATCGGACCTATTATCAAGTTAGTGTATCAACTTTTGAACGAACTGCGCCCAGTAGTTTCCCAGCAATAAGCTGTTAAGTCGAGACAGACAGACAGACAGACTGCTGGACAATTAAAGTCTGCTGGACCCAAGTACTAGCGTACTCGGGGATAATGCGAGAATGGTACACAGTTACTCCATATGCGCAAAGCTGATGCGGTGTAATAGTCGAAGCTTGTGGGTTGAGGTTTTGCTTGTAACATAAAAAAACGGATCGCTTTTATCTCTTGTTTTCCACAGAAAAACAACATAAACGAGAACATTTTGGATACAAATTGTGCTTTGGTTTCTTCCGAGAAGAAAATGAAAACAATTTTCTTATCAACCATTGAGGCCAATTTGAGGGTGTCTTGAATAATCTCTTCAAAGTAAATGTGCGTGAAATTCAAACTTACTAAAGCCGCTACACCGATACGCACAAACACATACACACTGACACACACACACACTTCACTTCACTTCGTGTTCTAACACATTGAAAAATGAAAACCGAAGCAAGCACAAAGAGACAGTGCACCTTCACATCAATCTGCATTCTTAATGCACGTTTCAGTGTTACCTGCCTAACAAAAACCTGCAACGTTCATTGTCCCACAGCGTGTGTAATAAAAAGGAACAGAACGAAGTCATGTTTTTTAAACGTTAAAGGTCCTTGTCTACATTTTTATACCAAAATCGCCATTTGACCATTAAAATACAGAGTATATATTGTATTCCAGCGTAGTACTCATAGTAGGATATCCTTATTTGGAAAATGCCAAGCGAAAAACTCCTCTCAAATCCCGTGCATTTCGTGCGTTTATAAAAAAGCGTGGACAGCGCTCCAGTGTCAAACTATTGCTGCACTTTGTTTGGGCGTGGCTAAAAGCATAGTGACATGAATTTGATTGGTCAGTATTTTTAGGCAAAGCACATGTTCTCAGCAAACAGAAAACAAAATATTGGAAGCGTGAGTCACGCTACCCAAAAATAAAATCTTTTTTTACATATATTTTTTTTTCTATAATTTGTTTCCCCATGGTTCATTCATCATTTGACATAATTTTGTATCGAAATCTAACCATAAGATTATTGAAAAAAAAATTAAAAATATAGACGACCACCTTTAAAAACATGACATGAAAATTAAACGAAAAACAAAACAGCAGCAAATTAAGAACGCCAAACGACGAACCTTCTGCACCGGCAATGTGCGCACGTATTACACAAGTTTAACAAGCTCACATGGATGAATACGAGCCACTTTAATGCAGTTTCATGGGTGAAGCAGAAAAAAGGCCAAGGCAATCTTCAACAACAAAAGCCCGCGAGCGCAAACACATAAACATCCTGTGCACACACATAAACATGGCTGAGAGCACTTCGCTGTACTCCTTTCTTTTCTCAACTCCAGTGCGTTTAGCACGTGCGAAATAGTGATGCTGTCTGTGCACGGGCGCTTAACATTTTGTATTACCTCTTTGTGCAAAAAATTCAGTATATTGTAATGAGTAAGGTCTCCTTTTTTTGACCGAGCCCCCAACACTCGCGTGTATGGCCTAAGCAGACTCTGTCATAATAGCCTTAAGTTAATAATTATAAGTTACAAACGACGTTCAACATAGACGCAACACTTGCATGCTAGGGTAGAAAATAAATTCCTGCATGCGCCTGTGAAACGACAGACAAGCAAGCACTTCGTGCATGAACGAAAAGAGAGAGCGGCGGCTGAGGCAAGAAAGTGAAGTGAAAAGTCGTAGATGTTTACAATCCCTTGTCTGTCCACACCCTTGCATTGCCAGCACAGGCCGCGTGAACGACCCAACCCCTACGTCAACCACTACAACAACAACAACGGTGTCTTTGTTTCTGTGATGCTCCGTTTTCTCGGCACAAATTGCTGACTTGAACTTGTAGATCAGTGCGTTGTTGTTTACGGGTCAGTGCTAGAACTGCGTCTGGGAGGATAAGAAGCGCCCAGAGTGAGTGCGTACGAGGTTGGTGCGTACTCCCTCGATGAGAAAGTGCCAGAAAAAAAGCAAACATATTTCTCAGATAATGTGCGCTCTCACTCTCTCTCTCTCTCTCTCTCTCTCTCTCTCTCTCTCTCTCTCTCTCTCTAGTGAACACACACACACACGTGTGCACACACACACATACACAGGCCGGCTTCTGCACAGAAACACATGCAGTCGAGTCAATAAACCTACAGAAGAAAAGAAAAAAATCAAAAATCTCAGACTTCTCGAAGAATACAAGTCATTACGGATAGCATTCTACAATACAAATTTCCATTCAACTAAACCATTATTAACCTACAGCAGTGCTATTTCAAGACAAAACCAAATCCTCAGCCACCATTTTTGTTTCTCTGCAATGCTGAATGAGCAGGCCCACCAATGAGAAACATCGTAACAACTCCTGACAGCCCGTCATGCGCGGTAGAGATTTCTGTCACTCAAAAGTCTGCGCCTGAAGGGAGAAATCATTATTTTCCTTGTCTGCCTGGCCTTACCTGATCGTGCGGTCACAGATTTGCGGATTACCCCCCAAGACACGATCTTTTGTCAAGCTACAGCGGTAGAAACCGTCACACGACTGGCTGGGGCGTGGTGAGGGGTGGAGTAGAGGGAGGTTTTTGCTAAGCCAGAAATGAGTTACATACATGTATTAGCACAAAGTACAGATCATATCGCAGAGTTATGGTCGGGGAACTCATGTCTAACTGTTGTAACTATGTCGATACAGTCTGCTAGTATAATCCTTATGGTGTATGCTCCAAGAGAGAAACAGTTCTGCAATTCTAAATCCGGACAACGATAATCGCATTGGATTTGTTGGGTGTGTTTTTCCGATGTAAATAATACTACACAAACAGGCGTCAGTGTCGATTTTGTTGACAAGATAAGAAAAAGCCAACTCTCTTGTCTGACTGCGACATCCTGAACTCCGCTTCAGGGAAAACCATCCCACGCAGACGGCTTAATAATTCACGACCCATGTCATGAAAGAATGTAACAAGTTGAGAAATGTTACGTGGGAACATCAGCTGCATAACTGCGCCACTACCTTCCTGTTTATACGACTGCACCGATTATCGCTATTCTTCAGAAATTCTCAAGACACTTCTTATCTCGATTTTCTTGCAAAACACCAACACTGATGTGGGAAAAAAACATACATACAAGAGTTTACCAATCCTTACCACAACTTCGCACATCCTATTTTCCTTCCAAGCTCCGTCACCACCCACCCACTATCGCTTCCCCACCCCACCCCACCCACTCCAGCACCCACCCCCTTAATGTAACGATTCCCAGACAGGAACAAGCACCTCCCTGTCTCCTCCGATCTCTGGAACAGCTGATGGAATGAAGATAAACCTGTTTTCCAACGGCCATTTTTCACGCGTTAAACGAGTTTTCATCTGATTTCTCAAGTACCAAACTGCTGTACAGCGCTGATGTCCAGATTTCAGGTCAATAGTCTTGCGGTGACTTCTGGATGGATTTTTGGAACGATTTCTAGAACTAAAAGATTGTTGATAATTATACGCGGGCACCCTGTATGGAGAGGCTATCCAATTATCTGATAAAGGTAGACTGTGGAATTAGAGGAGTCGGAATAGCATTTCAGAGAAATCAGTTTAAACCGGCCTTGGAGAAAATCTCATTGAAATGATGATAATGCACGGAGGCGAAGAAAACGACGAAAGAGGAGAAGGGGGTTAGTTAGTTAGTTAACTGTTGCTTAATGGGTCCAGCGGACCATTTAGGCCAAATCAGGACCAGGAGAAGGGGGAGGAGGAGGAAGAGGAGAAGGAGGGAAACAGGAACAGGTCACACTGCAACGGACACAGAACAACCTTGAACACTGTCAAGGCAAAAACAACTCCTGAGACTTTCAACAATGTGTATGATTATCTAAATCCGTTCGCTTGCTCAGTGCTTGTTTGTTTTATCAGAAATACAGAAACTGGAATGTTTCACAATTTGAAAACTTCTAGCAAACTCCGTAACTACCGAACAAAATGACGACAGCAATCCACTTAAAATATCAACAGGACCACAGAAAAACATTCTTACAATTCTTTCGGTTTTTGGAAACTTCGGCCTTTCCAGACTGGGATTTCACTAGGAACGTCTCTAATCCTTGGCATTCACGACCATTTAACCTTTCACATCGCGTTCAGCTGGCAAATATTTACCTATCTAATGTGGCGACGTTCTGCGTCTCGGCGAAGGACCGTCTGGTATGACTACCAATCAGACCCCCCCCCAAAAAAAAAAAAACACACAAACACCTCCACCAATTTAAACAAAAAAGCTGTCTGCTACAGTTTACGAGGTAACAGGACATTTCGCTCTCAGTCTGTCGCAGCAACACGTTCGGGAGTGACATGCCCTTCCATTGTGTGTGTGTGTGTGTGTGTGTGTGTGTGTGTGTGTGTGTGTGTGTGTGTGTGTGTGTGTGTGTGTGTGTGTGTGTGTGTGTGTGTGTGTGTGTGTGTGTGTGTGCTTGCGCGTGTGTAACCGTAAGCGTGTGTGCGCGCGTGCGTGTGTGTTTAGAAAAACTGACAATTAATTCATTGCACTTTCGTTCAGCGGAATAGCCCCAAAAGCCTTGCATGGTCAATAACGGATAAAAGTCAGTGTCCAGGAAGCGTGTCATCCAGGAGCAAAATGTCAAGCATTTCTTTTTACTGTAGTTTACACGTACGACTCCCTCGGTCACAAGTGACTCTCAAGATGACGTTCAATGCCGGGTCGACCAGGGGATCGTAAAATGCTCACAAATCTTTCACGTCCCCCCAGCAAGGGGGGGGAGGGGGGGCTCATAAAATGGTTACACAAGTGCTAAACGCTGCCCGTGAATCCGTTTGAAATAGGCAGGCTTGACATTTCCGTTCGAAGCGTTTAAAACGACAACAAGCTATATAGCGTGGCGTGCGTGACGGGTTTGAAGTGAGAGATTCCGTGTGGGAATAAGCATGGGCATGCAGAGAGTTGAATACTGAATGTCTTCTAACACGGCCTCTGGAAAATGGGTTTTTTAACGCTTTGTTATTCAACTCTTTATTTCACAGCGTGCATTCATGGAAAGAGTGCAAAACAATGAGACATGAGACATTTCTGAACGAAGCGTCACTTTTTGCCAGACTATTGGTTTCTCTGAGGTTGGCACTTTTGTGCATATATATATTTATCACTAGAATGAATACCCGCTTCGCCGGGTAGCCGGCTTCGCCGGGAAGAAGTACTTAGAGCCGTACGCCGGCTTCGCCGGGTCCGAACTATGGACCCGCCAAGCTTAGGTCCCTCCCAGATTCGTGGAATGGGAACAGCACGAAAATGATTCAGTGGCCATAATGCCATTCCTGACCATATCGAGTCCCATCCTTGTCGACGAATGTAACCGTGTTAATCACCTTTGGAGGCGAACTCCACTCAAACAGGACTGAGCAAGTTATGGCTTCTCAAAGGAAGGCCAGTACATAAATTTACACAAAAGCCGCCAGACCACATCACAAACAGAACTGAAGAATGCACAGGTGTTGCTTACATAGAGACACACACACTTACACACACACACACACAAACACAGAGAAGCCGTATCTATAGAGAGATAGATGACAGTGTATTTTTCGCGTGGCTATAAATTGATTCGACCTTTGCACTTTTACAGTGAGGATAATTTACGGGTCCAATTTACGTTCTGTACACTGCGTTGACCTTCTAAAAATAGGTAACAGTAACAGAACGCCGGGAATATCCGAAGACGCTCAGCGCAGTGGACAGCGCAGTGTAGTAACTTACAACTGAACGGGAAAGCCACACGAAGGAAGGGAGATAAACGCCAAACACTGGAGAAGATAAGGAAGAGTTACTTATAATGGTGAAATGAACCCAAAAACGAAAATGAGTTCAGCGCTGCGCGCTGAGAGCACGTGTTAAAATATCTCATCGATGATATTGTGTCCGGGGTGTAGCTGAATACGGTGTCCAAATTTGAAAAAGATCCACCGAGAACTTTGGCGTTGTGATGTGGTGTAGCGGCTATGGTGTGTCGGTATGGGGGCCCGGGTAAGCTGAGGTGGAACCAAAATAGCTGAGGTGGAACCAAAATCGGTTCCGCGCTGCGCGCTGAGAGCACGTGTTGAAATATCTCATCGACCAGGTTGTGTCCAGGGTGTACCTGAATATGATCACCAAATTTGAAACAGATCCATCGAGAACCTTGGCCGCGCATCGCGCACAGACACACAGACAGACAGACAGACAGACACTAGTCGTATATATATATAGATTAAGATCACTGCTAAATTAAATCTTAATATTCGTATTATTGTGCTGTCCTTGTATCGGTGAGAACACAATTATTTTGTTTTTCACCTTTGTTCATCTCACTACAGTCACTTTGTTCATCATATTTTTCTTAATATTAAAACAATAGTAGCTCATTTCTTGACAGCAGTAGAATACTCAACATAACTAAGCTAGGTTATTCATAATCAATAACATGTAATTAAGACCACAGCCATCATTGTGGTTCACCATAGCCTCGGGGTCCTGATTTGGCCTATTATGGTCCGCTGGACCCGAAAAGCAACAGCTAACTAACTAACTAACTAACTAACCATAGCCTCATAAACACTGGAAATTTAAATCCATTTTCCCGGGGGACTCCTCGTTATGTTTCTCGCACGCGATAATCCCATGAGAGACAAGACACAGACAGTGTCATCGTCACCTCCAAACTCATCAGATCGATCCGGGCGGGGATATAGCTCAGTCGGTAGCGCGCTGGATTTGTATCCAGTTGGCCGCTGTCAGCGTGAGTTCGTCCCCACGTTCGGCGAGAGATTTATTTCTCAGAGTCAACTTTGTGTGCAGACTCTCCTCGGTGTCCGAACACCCCCGTGTGTACACGCAAACACAAGACCAAGTGCGCACGAAAAAGATCCTGTAATCCATGTCAGAGTTCGGTGGGTTATAGAAACACGAAAATACCCAGCATGCTTTCCCCGAAAGCGGCGTATGGTTGCCTAAATGGCGGGGTAAAAACGGTCATACACGTAAAATTCCACTCGTGCAAAAAAACACGTAGTGTACGTGGGAGTTTCAGCCCACGAACGCAGAAGAAGAAGATCAGATCGATCCGATGTAGCACCTAAAACCTCCCATCATCGGCTATTTTGACAGTCACACATGGCTGCTTCTCTGTACCTGGCTATCCCGGATTGGTCACGCTTGCCTTGCTATTGGTGATACAGTGAGTCACGCTTTGTCCTAGCTTCACTGGTCAGTTCCGCTCCTTGGCTATCTCCAGGCCATCTTGATGGTCAGAGGCTACTGCTAAGTGCTTTTCTCTCACTGATTACTTTTCTTTCTCAGTTTTCTTTCCGTCAGTCTACTTGCTGACCCCTATACGGTCGCCGGAGCTTGATTGAACTCCAGTCTTTGCGTTTAACCGGTGGGGTGGATGTGGGGTGGATAAGGGGTGGGGGTGGGGATGGGTAGGGGTGGGGGTGGGGTGGGTGTGTGTGTCTGTAGCTTTTAGCCATCTTGTTATTATAATTGATTTTGTTCATTTAAATGTATTAGATCTTGGTTCCTGGTCTATCTTGCCCATCAAACCCTACAATTCACTGGTATTCAGGCTGGTACAGTTTCCCGCTGGAGGGCAGGTTTCACTTGTATTCATGGCCATTATATCTCGAGGGTGGGGTGGGTTGGGTAGGGGTGGGGGACAGTACATTCCAGCCATCTTGTTTTCATAATTGATTTTGTTCATTTAAATGTATTGGACCTTGGTTCCTGGTCTATCTTGCCCATCAAACCCTACAATTCACTGGTATTCAGACTGGTATTGTTTCCTGCTGGATGAAGTTTTTCTCTTGGTGGTTGGACCCTCCTTGCTGTCTGATGTTTAGCACTGATGAACCCTTGTTTCCGGGCAGCTACTCCCCTTTCTTCGTTTATTGAAATGTCCCTACTTGCAGGGATGTTGTTACAAATTCACACCGATAGAACAAATTTCCTGAGCTCTTCAGCATTTGACTTGCTTTGGTATCGTTTCTAGGTTTCCTTTGTACATTTAAAGAATACTAACAGAAATAAATTATTTTCTTTCTGCTTATCTTTCGTGTCATCTCATGTTTATCCACTGAAAACTGTCACCCGCCTTCGGCTTCGCTTTCTCCGTATCTTCTACTTCGTCACAATCACTAATTGCTTTCTGTAAACTCTACTGGTTGGTCTTTCTCGGTCACTCAAGCTTGTCGCCCTGGCTTTCTATTAAACTTGCTGGTCATCCTTATCTACTGACGCTTGTCGCCTGGTATTGGTCGTGGTCAGCTGGGGCCCTGCGTCCAGCAGTTCTTGCTTCGCAGCTTCTTGCAAAAGGGGCTGGACAGTGCGAGGACAGTGGTCGTGTTTTGAAAGAAAACACCATCAGCGGTGTTGAGTTATCACCCCAGTAATGCCCGCAATGATCGCGGAATTCATCCCCCCCTGCCTTCATCGTGGGTCCCCCTCCCTCCAGGGGCCTGTCACCGGGGCCAAAGTTTTCTTTTCTCACACTTCATTGCGTACGGTCTGTTGGGAGGAAAATTCTCGTGCCCCTTGTCACTGCGGTAAGGTATTAATATGTTGACTCTGGGACGGGTGGGGGGGGGAGGGTGTAGGGGTAGGGGAGAGAGAGAGAGAGAGAGAGAGAGAGACAGAGACAGAGACAGAGACAGAGACAGAGACAGAGACACACACACACACACCCACCCAGAAAGAAATGATGATGATGATGATGATGATGATGATGATGATGATGATGATGATGATCAAGCAGTATGTAAGAAATGTTCTTTTGTACTGGAAACTTGCATTCTCCCAGTAAGGTCATATATTGTACTACGTTGCAAGCCCCAGGAACACATTTTTGATTAGTATAGTGCTTTTGTGAACAAGAAACAATTGACAAGTGGCTCTATCCCATCTCCCCCCTTTCCCCGTCGCGATATAACCTTCGTGGTTGAAAACGACGTTAAACACCAAATAAAGAAAGAAAGAAAGAAAGATGATGATGATGATGAAGATGCAACTTTATTTTGAAAGGATAGAGGTTTAAGGCCACGCCTTTTCTTACA
>NC_090245.1:99550866-99575866 GCF_037325665.1 Littorina saxatilis | reverse complement strand
GGGTATGAAATCCCCGAACGTTTTTTTCATTTTTTTGATAAATGTCTTTGATGACGTCATATCCGGCTTTTCGTGAAAGTTGAGGCGGCACTGTCACGCCCTCATTTTTCAACCAAATTGGTTGAAATTTTGGTCAAGTAATCTTCGACGAAGCCCGGGGTTCGGTATTGCATTTCAGCTTGGTGGCTTAAAAATTAATTTATGACTTTGGTCATTAAAAATCGGAAAATTGTAAAAAAAAATAAAAATTTATAAAACGATCCAAATTTACGTTTATCTTATTCTCCATCATTTGCTGATTCCAAAAACATATAAATATGTTATATTCGGATTAAAAACAAGCTCTGAAAATTAAATATATAAAAATTATTATCAAATTTTTTTTTTCGAAATCAATTTAAAAACACTTTCATCTTATTCCTTGTCGGTTCCTGATTCCAAAAACATATAGATATGATATGTTTGGATTAAAAACACGCTCAGAAAGTTAAAACAAAGAGAGGTACAGAAAAGCGTGCTATCCTTCTTAGCGCAACTACTACCCCGCTCTTCTTGTCAATTTCACTGCCTTTGCCATGAGCGGTGGACTGACGATGCTACGAGTATACGGTCTTGCTGAAAAAGGGCAGCTACTTGACTAAATATTGTATTTTCGCCTTACGCGACTTGTTTCTTTCGTCCGTTGAAAAAAAAACCCAACAACAGTTCTTTTCATTGTCAGGTCGTTAATGTAATGCACAAATGCATTGTCAGGTCGTTAATGTAATGCACAAATGCATTGTCAGGTCGGCGACCATGCCCGAACAACTGACATTTTTGTTATATTTTCGACAAACAATATGTAAATTTCTTTGCTTTTGAGCAATTCAAGTACAGACTATACTGGGTCACAATAAACAGTTCAACGATCTCACCCGTTGAACAAAGAAGAAGTACGCCGTACTGTTTTGTAGACAAAAGTGATGGCACTGAGTACGGCACACAATAAAAGTATTATTTACACGCTCTGACAGTGTAATAACAATAACAGTGCTATTTACACTCAGCCTCTCCGTACAATCCCACGGGAGGTCGACTATAGGCAGGTCAGGTCAGACGTATGTACACACACAAAAAGAAACTTTCACTATAAGAAAGAATGCGAGACAGTTGACGACCTCACGTCTGCGCGAGTTTGGAGCAGCAAAACAGTTGTATCAATCTATTCTCTCCTTTCTTCGCCAGGCTTCTTTGGACTGTAGCCACTTCGTTTCGTGTTTCGATTGAGTCCTTTTCTGCTTGCCCTACTTCAGTTAGAGGTTCGACTCCTCCCTACAAACTGCGAGACTGAATGCCCTGGAATCTTGATGGGACGGATGGTTTACAATCTTTACAATATCTTCTTCATCCGTCTACTTCATTTCTTTCTCTTTCTTCTTTTTCTCCTCCCATTTACTGTTTCGACTCCTCCCAACAAACTGCGAGACTGAATACCCTGGAACTTTGATTGGACGAATTGTTCACAATGTTATATTTCTTCGTTTTTTATCTCCTCGTCTCCTGATCGAATTCCTTTTCTCCGGTACGTTTTTGCTCCTTCCAACAAACTAAGAGGTAAAGGTTTGGAATCTTGATGGGAATCGTTGTTCCCAATCTTTTTAATATCTTCTTCTTTCTTCGTTCTTCTCCTTCTTTCACTCCCGTAATTGTCTTGGAAAATCAAACAAACTCTCAGCGTGAAAACTGCAGAATATCCATCTTGTTGGCAGGGTTTTTACGATCTTTTCAATATCTTCTTCGTTCCCCTTCTCCTTTTTCACTTTCTCTTGTGACAGTGAGTGTTTCGCCTCATCCACCCCCCCCCCCACCCACCCACACACACCCCCCCGAACCCCACCCTCCCGAACAAAAAAGTTTAAAAAAAAATGTCACACTGAAAACTGCAGAATGTTCTTACTGAGGTATATGCTGCTGAAGATCCTTTCAATGTCCTCCTCTTCTCATCCTCTTATTCCTCTTCTATTTCTCCTCGTGCTGCGCACCCAGCAAAGTCTGTGCCTCCGAGACGAACTGCTTGAAGCGCCACCTGGGGAGAGAGAAAAGAAGCACATCATCAGTACACAAAGAGTCACCCCAAATATCAATGTATAGTTTCTCTTTAAAACTCTCCGTCGAGACCTCTTCAACATGCGTTTCTCTTCATACCTCCCGCAGGAGTTTTCCTAAAATTGAAGGAGGTATAGAAATATTCCGTGTAATAAAGGGTTTGAAAAGAAACCCTACAGAAATGAGTGAAAAAGGGAGCAAGAGAAAACCACTTCTCGGGTGGTTGGGATTGCGAGCGAAATGAGCAGAGTGGCCACGATTTATGAAGAGAGGGAATTGTTCCCACCCGCCCATCCTCATCCTATCACACGGCATAACTCTCAATAGGAGTACTCTCACGCCGGGTACCATAATCTCTTCTACCCCTCGTACTCCCTTCTCTATTATACTCCCCCTGCAATTCCACTATCTCCCCTTCCGGCTTCTTTCTTCGCTCGCAGTTACTCCTTCGCTTGAAATGGTTGTCGTCCTTTGTAAGTTACCAGCCCTGGCATAAAGAGTTGAAAGTATTCATTTTCTGATACAGTATCTACCCATCTCAGTAAGCCCCGACTTGTCGGACTTACTACCTGCACCGTCAATAGTGAAAGCAAAGGCGATAATTTGTTCGTGGTCTTTCTTCAGCTATATAACCGCCCCCCCCCCCACCCCCGCCCCCCTTCCCCGCTGTCCCTACGCTGTCTCTGTCTATCTATATCTCTAAATCATTTCAGCCTCGACCTATTTTAAACGTGATCATTTTTACATACATAACTCTCCATATTACTCGTACCCCAACCATGCACCTCTGCATGATAAACACTCTTCATATATCCAATATTCTCTCTCTCTCTCTCTCTCTCTCTCTCTCTCTCTCTCTCTCTCTCTCTCTCTCAGTCTGTCTTTCTCCCTTTCAGTCACACACTCTCTTTCCATCTCTCTCTCTCTCTCTCACTCTCACTCTCACTCTCTCTCTCTCTCTCTCTCTCTCTCTCTGTTCTGATTCATTCAGCACTGGATTTTCCATCGAGAAAATGAACCGGCTTCCCAGGCAGGTGACTTTCTACCTTGTCCCATTGCACGCTCAACCAGCATCCCCCCCCCCCCACCCCCCTCTCTATCATGTTTATTTACCACCATCGGGTCTCCAATTTTCTAGACATGTTTTTTGTGATTACCCCTTTGACATTTCTTTCATCCCATTCCACATCACCCGACCACCTCTCATACATACAATTTCCACCTATTCTACTTATCCATCTGTCATGTATGCAATCCCATCCGTCCAACAACATCACGTTCCCAACCCCCAACACCCCCCCCCCCTCAACCACCCCCACACGCCCATACCACACCCCACCCTCCCCTCCATTCCCCTCAATCCTCCTCTTTCAACCCCCATTCCCCCAACTTTCTGAGACATCTCTTTTGCCCCTTCGTTTAGATTCTCACTCCCTTTCGGCCTGTCGTCTACCAGTTCGCAGTATGCGTGGTATGCTGGTCAAAATTCAATGTCGATAAGAAACTGACGGAAAATCATATTTGACACGAAAAGGGGGCGAAAATCATCCCAAACAACCACAGTCCCGGGATCTGTTTTGACGCTAAAAAGCTGCACGGAGTCGTCTTCATTTATCGCTGGCGCTAGGACTGACACTCGGTATTGTGAGTGACAAAAAGACAGGGTAATGTTACCAGCTACGGGGCGTAATACGGGGCTAAAGAAACGCGAAAGGGGGGAGAGAAGGACACCAGTGAATCGGTGCGGGATTTACTTGTTTGCTGATCTCACCCCAAAAAGGCTTGGGCAATAAAAGATTCTAACAGTATGGCATAGGTACTCAGCAATCTGATCCTTTGGACGTCTGTTAAAATTGGTTTTTAATCCCGTAGTGGCGGCGACAGTGTATACCTTGACGCTTGACATAATTGGAGTTTGAACTTATGATTTTAATCTTGGTTTTGAGCGATGATGTATGGACGTCATTATGTACAGAGGGAGAATAAGAAGCTCTGCAGTGTTCTGTCCATGAAACAGTATGTGTGTGTGTGTGTTTGTGTGTGTGTGTACGTGTGTGTGTGTGTGTGTGTGCGTGTGTGTGTGTGCGTGTATGTGTATGTGTGTGTGTGTTTGTATGTGTGTGTGTGACTGTGCGTTTGTGTGTGTGTGTGTGAGTTACTTCATGCTCCTTTATACCTCACCCCTACTTCATCCCCCCTCCCCCCAACCCTCCAGCACCCCACTCTCTTCTCTCTTCCATTCCTACACACCCCAGGAGGTCGAAACAGCACGTGAGAAATGAAACTGGAGAGATACCTGCTTGTCGTCCTGTGTCACCACAGATGTGTTTAATAGTTGACCTGGGACAAGAGCATCCTTCATTCTAAATTGAAGTCTTCCACTTTTGAACACACTTTTTGTGACCAGTTTGAATAATAATAAAACAGAACATATTATGCTGTACGTGTAGTTGTTTTTTGGTATGTGTCCGGGTCCAAGAATAATATGCTCTTATCCCAGGGAAAATTTGGACAGAATTATGGTGGTTGATCACACAGAGAGGAGCTAGAGTATCTTTTAAGGCTGAAGGGCCCACTTATCAAAACCCGACAAAATAGTTCCAGCTACTTTTCAAAATTGGTCTCAGTAGTTGTAGACTTGAGGAAGGTAGATCTTTTGTTACACTCGGTGACGAGAGAAGGTCAAGGTTAAGCAAGGGACATCACTCGCGATAGGCACACAGACACGTGTTCCATTGCAGAGTCAGGAGCTCTGCCTTCCCATTCCGGACTTTGAGCAGATGTACAGTTTTATTACAAATTAACAGCCATAGACAGAACGTTTATATGGCCTTTTTTGCGCATCGTAAGCTTGCACGGCTGTTAAAAGAACATGGATTGGAGGCACTTTGGGGTGTTTGGGGCGTTTTTATTTGACACTGACGGGCCACCCGCATTAAAAGCCCGACCACGCTGCACACCGCACGGAAAGGAACGGGAAACCAAATAAAACTGTGAACCTGGAACAGCCACGGTCACACTAAGTCCGAGCGAGGAGACCTGTCATCCCCTGGATCAAGGCTTTCACCACCTCTGTGTCAAATCATGTCCACCTGGGAGGTAGGGAAAGACCCCCCTCCTCTCCCCCCCCCCCCCCCCCCCCCCGTCTTGTTGTGTCCCCCTCACGTACTGAGAATCGTCCAGTTTCATTGACCACGGCCACTTTGTCTCTTTTTACGACATTGGCACGTACGTACGGCCTTACGGCCTTACCGATGGTGAATGATAGGGACCAAATGGGGGCGAGAGTGAACGATAATCGCGGCGACAGTGTCATGGAGGGTCCAATGATATCGTCCGCCAAATCAGATATTATATTGCTTTTTAAGAGCACGTGTAAGCATATCAACTTTGCTTGTTGTGCTCCATTAATTAAACTTGATTGTATGCGGTATTGTTATCTGTCATTTTCTGAATAAATTTGTTTTATTCAATGATAGAAACGATTGAAGATCTGAATGGATTAGCCTATAGCCGTTTACCCTTTTACTATTGCGATTACCTTTTGCCTACTGTTTTCTCCGTTTGATTAATAACAAGAGAGAAGGGAACAAAACAATATTTTTCATTCAGTGGTGACAATTCTTAACCAGCAGACACAACTTCCGCAAAATACTTTAAGTGCAGCTTCCCTTTTCCAAAAGACAATGCAAGCAAACATACCCAACTACGATACCACCATACACATCGCTGTACAAAAGTCAGTGAAACATCAGCTATCACTTGTTAACAATGCAGCCTCGCTTCTGTGCTAGACAATACTAACATCAGAAGCTACAGTTCAATCCTTCAACTGGTTGGGAATGTCTACACTCTCTTTAAGCCTCTCATTATTTGGCAAAGTCTACTTCACGAAGCTGGCTGCACGAAGCTTTGGCACTAAAATCAGTTTCGGTGAAAAGACTTCGAGAAGTCATCGCGAAGTCGACTTCGGGGTCAATTAAGGACGGCCTTTAAATCGTAGCTTCTGTCTGGAGCTGCTGTCCATATATAAGCACATCAAATGAAGGCTCTACTGTATTGTTAGCGCCCAAGCTGTATTTACCACGGCGACAAAGAAGGCATGAAAGAAAGAAGAAGAACAAATAATCTGTGATGTGTTGACAATGCTACAGTTAATTTACTCCAGTCAGGTCCAACAGCAGAACCAACAATGCAACTCGCCAGTGTGGAGAGACTGCAAAGGCCTCCTCGACAGTAAATGGACAAAAGGTCATTGCCGCAAAGCCTTCATCGCATGAAAGCAAACAACGTCTATATCCTGAAAAGCAGAGTCGGCAAGATCACAGCCTCAACATCCGCATCAAAAGCGCAAAAAGCAAGAAAAAAGAACCAAGCTTCAGACCCCCAAACGAGCAAAAAGATGCAAAACCAACACGAAATATGACAGCCTCTTATCCTCTGTTGTCGAAAAGTAATAGGCTTGTAGCGCGGCAGCCATTATAGGCAGACGATAAAGCCCACAAATGGAGCATACAGCCGGAAGAATTAGTCCGTTTGGGAATGTGAATGGTTGGCTGTCACCACAGGAACCGTATAGAGATAAGGCGGCTAGCTTTGAAAAGCGGTCAAGGAGATTTGTGAGGGTAGCAGTCAATGACCAAGAGAATGGACTGGACAGGTCACTGCAGGTTCTGTCACAGGAAGAATTGAGTCTGCAGGTACGTTTGAGATTTTGAAGCCAACACCAAAGAGAAACACGCGGTGAGATACGGATAATGGATCACAGAGACCGCAAATGAACGGGGCTGGGGCGGGGGGGGGGGGGGGGGGTGAGCGAAAGAAGACAGAAAGATAGATAGGAAAGAAAGAAAGAAAGAAAGAAAGAAAGAAGAAAAGAAAGAAAAAGAAACAAGGAAGGAAAGAAGGAAAGAAGGAAAGAAAAAAGCTAAGGTTAAGTCAAGAGGGGTATTAAAAAAAACACGCTTCTGTTTCACCCTGTGAAGTGCACCGTTCCAGAATATTCCTAAAACGCCTGTTTAGTCTTCTCACGTCCGTGCAAATTCAAGCAGAAAGTACACCAATGGGACGTAGCTGGTAAAGTCAAACAAATCTACCCCAGACGATGCCATTTTCTACAATTCAATGACTACGATGCGAGCGTGTAAAACAAACAAAGGTAACGCAATCATTCTGCCATCTTAAAAAAGTTTACGCAAGCTTAGCTTCTGCTGTCTTACCTATTACCATTGCGCCAACCGCCTTTCAAACAAAACAGTTATGCGTTCACATCAGTGCCATTCCCTATTATTTCCGGTAAATGGTTTCTAAACTAAATCAAACGCTGTTTTGTCGTTCTTCGCTTTTTCTTTTTCATGCCTTGTTTTCTTTTCATTATTATTCCTTTCTTTTCTTATTGCTTGAAGCCTATTACATAAAACGTCGTTTAAACAAACAAATCATGCATTTACATTGGTGGGATTTCCCCCTCATATCCAATTAAGGGTTTGCAGACTAAACTAAACGTGTTCCCCTTTCCCTGCTGTCTTTTATTTATATTTTTTTTCTTCCAGAACTTAAAACCCCTCTACATAAGCCGCATTTCTGTCAAACAAATCATTCGTTTATATGGGGGAGATATCCGTCTCATTGCCAATAAAAGGTTTGCAGACTAAACCAAAAGCTCTCTTCTTTTTCTACCTTTTCCACCTCACCCTCTCCACCCTCCCCTCTCTCTCTCTCGCTCCCTCCCTCCCTCTCTCCCTCCCTCTTCGCAAGAAGGTTGCCATTGCAAAGAATCTGTGTCTCCCCTGTCTTGCAAACTATTGAGTTCCAGCGAAAGGGTTTCTGTCTCCCCCATTACCAAAACCACAGCCACATGGCCGCGTCATGCTACGCAGGCCTGGAGCTCGCCAAAACGCCTGATGGAGGGGGGAACATCAGGTAAAAATCATCCCTGCGATGTGAGATGGGTGCCATCATACCAACAAAGTTACGGAGAAGATCGGAAGAAGCTATAAACACGTACATATGAAGACCAAAAAAAACCACGCAAGGTTTCATGCTATAGATGTGGCAGAGAGAGAGAGAGAAACACGGATAGACAGACAGACAGACAGACAGACACGCACGCACGCATGCACGCACGCACGCACGCATACACTGACACAAACACAAACACTAACACACCACCAAATAAGTTGAAGAGGTAACGTCCCAAGAAATAGAGGTAACACTCATTGTCAGAGGTAAATGAAGACAATCTTCAGTCCAAGAAGACAACGCCAGTATATAGACAGTTCGAACCCATTCACACACATATTTATCCTCAACGACTTTACAGTGGAGAATCAACCTTATCAACCACACAACGTTTAAGGTCAACACCAACATTGTTACGACGCCACCTATGAAGATCATCTGGCCAATGAGTTCACAGACAGACTTTCACCTCGGTCCTGACTCCAGATCGTCACGTGACCTTTCGAGTCTTGCACGGCATGACGGGAGCAAGTGAGGGCGCAAGTTGGTGCAATAGGGTGTTCGTTGCATCCTCAGATGCATAGTTAAGGGATCGTGATATTTCGGAAAGATCTTTCAGCGTGGGATGAATTATTCTTCTTCTTCTGCGTTCGATGTTGATGGCCGTGAGCGTGGGATGAATGTAGTATGCGTTTTTCCATGACCAGGCTGCTAGTTGCGGTTGTGATCGTTCCGCAACCCACGCCACTCATGCAGCCGTATTTCGTCTCTGGAGATCACTGTGCTATGTGCAACATACACGATTGTCCATTACCCAAGTCGTGATTGCCGTTTTGATCTTTATTACACCCTCCCACTCACGCAGCTCGGCCACATACCGGTTTTTTAAAGTGCAACATACACAATTATCCATTACCAGAATGATGATTGTGGAAGTGATTCATTTGTCTAATTCGATCCAGGCTACAACGTCCCTGCGCCTTGGACCAACGATTAGATTAAATCCAAAAACAGATAAGACTTTCTTTACTTTATTTGGTGTTTAACGTCGTTTTCAACCGTTCAAGGTTATATCGCGACGGGGAAAGGGGGGGAGATGGGATAGAGCCACTTGTTAATTGCTTCTTGTTCACAGAAGCACTCATCAAAAAATTGCTCCAGGGGCTTGCAACGTAGTACTTCTTCTTCTTCGTCGTTCGCAACGTAGTACAATATATATGACCTTACTGGGAGAATGCAAGTTTCCAGTACAAAGGACTTAACATTTCTTACATACTGCTTGACTAAAATCTTTACAAACATTGACTATATTCTATACAAGAACCACTTAACAAGGGTAAAAGGAGAAACAGAATCCGTAAGTCGCCTCTTACGACATGCTGGGGAGCATCGGGTAAATTCTTCCCCCTAACCCGCGGGGGGTACAGATAAGACTGCGAACGTTCTAAAACGATAGGTTTACAGTACGTGGTCCTTGAAGTAGACAGACAAACAAACAAACATTTATGGTACAGACAGACAGACACTTGTGGTACAGACAGACACTTATGGTACAGACAGACAGACACTTGTGGTACAGACAGACAGACACTTGTGGGACAGACAAACAAACACCACTGATACAAATATTGTCAAAGATTAGATTGTCTAGAATGCAAGCACTCTGTGATTGAAAAGAGAGATGTTTTTTTTCAAGAACAAATCAATCATCCTTGTTTGCGTTTTGGCGCGCGTGTATGACACGTGGTGACCAACAGTGTCAGTGATTGGATGCAGCTCCGTTTCGGCAAAGGTGAGATATATAGCTTTTGTTTAGGTAGAGGTGTCTTGTGTGCACGTCTGTTTAGGTAACGCTGTTGTGACACCTCTGTTTACACACCTTACGTAAAGCACGTGCGTGTGTAGTCAGCTGCACAGAGTTGAAAGCAGGCACCGGATAATGTGTGTGTGTGTGTGTGTGTGTGTGTGTGTGTGTGTGTGTGTGTGTGTGTGTGTGTGTGTGTGCATGTGTGTGTGTGCGTGCCAGTGTGTGTGGGTAAATGTGTGTACGTGTGTGCGCGTGCTTGCGTGCGTGCGTGAGTGCGTGCGTGCGTGATTGTTAATTAACTTCGACACCAGTGTCATTTATTAAATGATTCGTAAAATGCACCAAGAGCTGTAGAGAAACCAGTCAGGCTGTAGTGTAGATGTTAGGTAAATGTCTAAAGCGTTTGTCCGAGCGCTCGTTCGCTTACTTTACTGTACACATTACTGCAGTATGCACGACTGTGCTTGTGAATCCTATAGCTCACACACTATACTCCTGTTCCCATACACTGACAACCGTAGCAACGCATTGTCTCACTATAGTCCCATCCATCAAGCGCTGAACGCACGTAGGACGTGAAACAAATACACTGCAGCGTGTGATCACAACAACAATGCAGCGTGTGATCACAACAACAATGCGAGCGGGGTTTCAACTTGAAAGGTGATGAATGACTCTTCGTGGTGGGATCCGTTTTGCAGAATTGTGACCGATATGTATAGAGCGAACACGTTACGTTGCTAATCTGACAGCCTGTTTGTTAGTTTGGCTCTTGTAACCCTTCCCAGACAAAGACCGGGATCCTATGTTGTGGAAGACGCTATACAGCAGCCAGCCAACGGTTAGTCAGTGCATGCTACTGCAACTTACATCAAGTCAAAGTGACCGGAGAAATATTTCAGTAAACTCAAAAACACGACGGATGTTACCCCGTGATTTGTAAAATGTTTGACATTTTTACAAATCACGGGTTAACAACGGACTAAAAAACGTACTCTCCCAACCCCTGAATCGCACTCCAAATGATGCTGTCCATACCTAGCTAATTGGTTTGATCCCGTACATGCTACTTTTTTTTTACAATCTATTTGCTTCGTATTCTTCGTTCACACGCGAGTACAGTATTTGTGGGGTCTTTTTATTTAGCTCTCTCACGCGCAGTCATGCACCATTGTCCTGACTATCTATCAACAATCAAGAACGATTTCTATGATTTTCAGACTCCACTCATCTCCAGCATAATGCTAAAGGTTGGGGATCGGGTGCCAGAAGGAGGGGGGGGGGGACGGGCGACAAGGTGAGGTGTAAGACAACATTTGCTTTCCAGCCAACACGAGTACCCAACCAAAGCTCGCCGGAAAGTATAGGGTCCGCCCTCACACCTTGGAGTGTTGTTACACAATCACTACAAACCCGTTTTCCGAGTCGAGTGTATTGTGGCCACATCAATATTTGTACACAGTTATCACGAATCTCGCTTTGTTTGGGGTTCCTGGTCTTTCTCCCAATCAGACTGTTCATCACCCCCCCCCCCCCCTCCCCCAGGACAGGGGAAAAGTTCAGGTGTTGTAGAGAGTCTGTAGGGGTTGCCGTTTCTCCTATCGAGTACTCCTAAGATTGTGTCGATGCCTGTGCATCCAGTACAACATTTTGAATTACACCTTTAACAACTCTCTGTTTATGTCTGACGTGTGGAAAAGACAGGCACTTACTTAGTCGATGTTTACCTATTCGTTTACTCCCTCTCACACTCCTCGTTTGAAGGTAAACAAATAACTCATTACTACGATGTTGTAAACGTTCAAACCGATGACAGCCTTAAAGAAACAACAAACGGACACATTCAGAATGACAAACAGAACAGACGCGTGCGCGAAAAACACACAGACATCGCCAATCGAACTAAAGGAATAGGAACAAAAACTAAAATCCCCCCCCCCCCCCCCCCCCCCCCAGCAAAACAAACCACCTTTGGAAGGGAAAGAAAAGGTCATAGACAGAGGTAGGCTTAGTTCGATTTTTGGCTCACGTAAGTGTAGCCTATGCGATGGTAAACTCTGTCTGTCTGTGCGTGCGTGCGTGCGTGCGTGCGTGCGTATGTATGTATGTGTGTATGTCTGTGGTAGAAACTTTAACATTTTTGACTAAACACCGAAATACTCATTTCACGTGGTTAATTTTCAAGCACCATCTTCAAATTATTGAAGCAATGATCAACATTGTGTCGGCATGTGTGTAGTTAAAGCGTGTATCCAAAGAAAACGGGTGGTGGGGGGTTTTGAAGGGGTACAAGCAGTTGACTGGTTTGTGTCGTGTTTGGCATGCAGACGGCAGGTCAGGTGTCAAGATCAGGTCAGGGGTCGCGCGAAGGATTGTGGTCCAGTTCTCACCTCGCCGATTCGCCGGGGAAGACGATTTCATGTTGTTCGGTTTCTAAGCTCCAGAAAAGTAAATAAAGAAGATACCAAAGGGAGATTTCCTACAATTTGATCTGCACAGCGTGTTTCCAATGTCCACGCGAGGAAGAGCTGTCGAAAGCGCGGCAGTCAGTGTCGATCTTGCAGCCGTATCCCGGTAAGTTCAGAGACAGATCTAGTGTCTCCCACTCTCATAACGTGTCACCTACTGTTAATCCGTTTTGTTTTAATTTCTTTTTATTTCAGCAGACACGGATGTCAAACACAGTGCTAGGCAGTCACCTCTAGTGAAATGAGTTGATCTAAAGTGCCTGTAATGTTTGGATGTCTTTGCTCGTGATTCGATTTATGTGAATTTCAAGACTTGCAGTAGAGTCTCAAGTTAAGTTTACTCTGCCCGAAAAAAACTGTCCACCATTTACTTGAACATGCAGATATAAGGAAACAGAATGAATCTGTTCTCAAAGTCAAAATGATCACGATTTTTTCCTCAGATTCAAAACATGCACTGTCATGGTTTTGTCTGTACAATTTAGTAAGTCTTTAAGTACTTTGCAACAACTTCCTTGAACGTGAAAGACAGTTTTTGAATGCTAGATCTGTATCGCGTTTCATTCCAGACTCGATCCTCTCTTTGATTGTAGATCTACTGTTTGCTGTTTACGCACTATCATATGATTCGCTATGTAACGTTTGGTAAGCTTACCTTGCAACAGCTTTCTTGTCTTTGTTGGCATTTCTGGCTGTGTTGACCGTCAGAATTATTTTAAGAACCAGGCTGCTGCAGTCGACATGTTTCGCATATTGTAGGGTCACCATGCTGCATAGGTAAAGTGGCTTGTATAACCTGACTATTCTGTTTCAAAACACTGTTTATATTTGTGTAGGTTGTAGTCATCATAACTAATCGCATTTTGCCATTTGTTTCAGAAAGGAGGTTAACCTACAACAAGATCGACGCTATGATATATGCCTCAGCCACATGAAGACTTCCGAATTTAGATCTACTCGGCATGGTGACAAGTCTTGATGAAAAGTATAGGACTGAGGACAGCAGTGGAAAAAGTGCCCACATGGCAGGTACCTAACCTATTACCCTAGTCAGTTTGCCTTCTTTTGAAAATTATACATGGAGTTGATATGATGCGTTAGTTTTAACTGTGTGTGTGTGTGCGTGTGTGTGTGTGTGTGTGTGTGTGTGTGTGTGTGTGTGTGTGTGTGTGTGTGTGTGTGTGTGTGTGTGTGTGTTACGGAGTGAGTGAGTTTGTGTTATGTTACTGTTTGTTGATTTCTTACGGGAGCCTTGAAGGCTTCGCCTCTTGTTTGTCTTACAATCATATTGGCATACAGAGGAAATACTGAAAGAGCTTATCTGTCACATTCCATGTCACGAATAACGACTATCTGCAACATTGCTGTCACTAAGTGTGACGTCGCCTGGTATTTCAGTCATGCCAACACCTATGACATTCTTGACAGCTTCGACCACCTCAGCGACAGAATGTTTTACATACAATCCACTCGTACACTCCTTTCTTTTACATTCTCAGCTATATTTACAAAGGATTCAAACAAAGCCTTAAAGATCTAACTGTGCTTTGGGATCAAGAGATAGGAAAAAGCAAGTGTCGCTGAAAAAAGACGCTTTTTTCGACGAGAGCAACATACATAACAAAAATATAAAAAAAAAGATTTGTAGGTTATCGGAACGTTCAATTAGTGACAAAACAAAACGTTACAGTTACATTACGAGCAACATACCTAACAGGGGCGGATTAGGGGGGGGGGGGGGGGTTACAGGGGTCCCGGCTGTCCCAAAAAAATAAATTTAATACTAACTTTAAAAGAAATAATGAGTGGCTTGATCATGTTTAAAATCAAGGATAAGCCATAAATTGTTCATAAAATAGCTAAAACTCTTCAGCTTCTGGGGGGCGAAGCCACCCAGACCCCCCATCGGGGCCTTGCCCATGTACCCCACAAGGGGTCTACCCCTGGACCCCAGGTTGTAACCCCCCCCCCCCCTCTGGCTTAACTGCTCCGCCCCTGCCTAATTTCCGGACAAACTAAGGGTGCAGCTTTCGTGTAACAGCGACTAATAAATGTTATTATTGACAGACTGTGTATTAGGGTCCAATAGCAACTGATAACGTTCTGACTGACAAACCGTTCGCTTTTGTCTGAGCAAAACTAACTAACTATGGTATGACCGGCATTACTAATCATGCCTTATAGCCTGACATCCGACACATGGACGGCTAACCTTCCAAATCAAGAATCTTAAATCAAAAAAGCTTAATCTAAACAACGAAGTGACTGTGGTAAGATGAACAAAGTTAAAAAACAAAGGATTACTGTACTCACCGATACAAAGACGACACAAGACGATTACGAATTTTCGCTTCTGGAAGCTTCATCAGGAAAAGAACACAAAAGACAACAAAAAGCAGACGCAACACGGAACGAACAGGGTTTGAAAGAAAATGGAGGGGAAACACGCAAAATAGTTCCCTTTATTTTCTTTCAAATCCTGTTCGTTCGCTTTTTGTTGTCTTTTGTGTTCTTTTCCTGATGAAGCTTCTAGAAGCGAAAATTCGTAATCGTCTTGTGTCGTCTTTGTATCGGTGAGTACAGTAATCCTTTGTTTTTTTAACTTTTTTCAAAAAAGCTTGTCATTGCTACGACCATCTTGGGGACATTCTAAGATAAGTCACAGCATTATTTCTATATTTTTCCCCCTTTTGTTTATCTTGTGTCACTACTTTAATGGCCGTTAGGTCGAGGTTCTTGTGAACGTGTTGTTTTGTCCTGAATTAAACGTTCCAAAAAGGTAACCTTTCTTGTTAATTTTTTTAAATTTATTTGTGGTATGACTGGACAAACTAAAGCAACCAACGATGTCATGACGGTACGTTAAACCGAGATTTGTTTCTCTCTCTGGCGACAGCGTGATATCGCGGACACCAAAAGTATTACAAGACCCTCGCAGAGTTTACGAGACACCCGCCTTTCTGCCACTGACAGTGATTACTTAAACCCAGACCCTTTAGAGTGGCGTGTGACTCATAAGTCAGCACAAAGACCCCGTCACACGTGTCTTCGATAAGTTGCGATATCTTTGGAACAGATCGATATGCTGATAAGTTTATTTAGTATTATGACGTCTCTTCTGGCAGTCGCTCCTTGACTCTTTGGTACAGAAAAGATATGAGGTTTGTGTCTCTGATTAGGTGTATAGCTGGATGATCGTATCTCTTATCGAAAGAAGTGCAACGTTTTGCATTTTACAGAAGCTCTTCTTATATATAATGTGTCGAGGGTGAAATCATCATGGACTGCTTAATTCAAAGAGAAATATCTACGTGTGTGTGAGAGAGTGAGAGAGAGAGAGAGAGAGAGAGAGAGAGAGAGAGAGAGAGAGAGAGAGAGAGAGAGAGAGAGACTGAGACTGAGAGACTGAGAGAGAGAGAGAGAGAGAGAGAGAGAGAGAGAGAGAGAGAGAGAGAGAGAGAGAGAGAGAGAGAGAGAGAGAGAGAGAGAACTCGAACTCGAACTCGAAAACTTTATTACCGTGGGATGATAACATTAGGTCCATATGGTCCTTTCTTACAGCTAGTCCCTACTATAATACACTCTCTCTCTCTCTCTCTCTCTCTCTCTCTCTCTCTCTCTCTCTCTCTCTCTCTCTCTCTCTCACGATATCATTACACCTTTAAACTAATGCAAAAAAGTTCTCCAATGCTAACACGTTGACTCTAAAATGCTACGCATATACATTGCACTTTACATGAAACAGACATCATTGCAACACTTTTCAACACGACGGATACAAAAAGTTCTGCTATACTAACAAGTAGGCGCTAAAGCTGCTACTCTAAATGCATTGCACTTGATATTAAACAGGCGAATGACTTGAATTAAAATTAATTGAAACTTGAATCTCAGTCTCGTCAAGCTTTATGTGTTTGCACTTCGTCTTTCGTTGTATCAAGTGAAAGTAATTGCACCAAAGATTGCATTCCGTTTGCAGCGATTATTAGTTATGGCATTTTTTCAAGTGCACTTGCGTCACAAAAAAGCTAAAAAGTTAAATGCTGAAAGAGCGTTTTTCATTCCTGAAACCAGCTCTTTCTCTGTCCTGCTATGTCTGTCTGTCTGTCTGTGTCGCTCTCGCTCTCGCTCTCTCTCTCTCTCTCTCTCTCTCTCTCTCTCTCTCTCTCTCTCTCTCTCTCTCTCTCTCTCTCTCTCTCTCTCTCTCCGTCTCTCTCTCTCTCTCTTTCTCTCTCTCTCTTTCTCTCTGTCTGTCTGTATGTCTGTCTCTGTCTGTCTGTCTCTCTCCCCCTCTCTCACTCCCCCTCCCCCTTCCCCAAACCATGACGCTTATTCTTGTAGCTCCACTTACGTCTGCCGGAAGTGAATGTGACTATTATCCTTTCATGACATATCTGTCGGTTCGTTATTAGCAACTGTACTTATGAAAACCATTTAAATAGGCATCAAATAAATGAAGGAATTTGGCAAACCTCGAAAAAACACACAAGAAGAAGACAGAGGAGAGAAGAAGGAAGAGGAGTAATATGAGGTGGGAAAGACAGAAAGCAAACATCTTCATCTTCTTCTTCTGCGTTCGTGGGCTTAAACTCCCACGTACACTCGTGTTTTTGCACGAGTGGAATTTTACGTGTATGACATCTTCTTCTTCTTCTTCTGCGTTCGTGGGCTGAAACTCCCACGTACACGTGTTTTTTGCACGAGTGGAATTTTACCCCGTCATTTAGGCAGCCATACGCCGTTTTCGGAGGAAGCATGCTGGGTATTTTCGTGTTTCTATAACCCACCGAACTCTGACATGGATTACAGGATCTTTTTGGTGCGCACTTGGTCTTGTGCTTGCGTGTACACACGGGGGTGTTCGGACACCGAGGAGAGTCTGCACACAAAGTTGACTCTGAGAAATAAATCTCTCGCCGAATGTGGGGACGAACTCACGCTGACAGCGGCCAACTGGATACAAATCCAGCGCGCTACCGACTGAGCTACATCCCCGCCCCGTGTATGACATCGAGTCTTGTTCTCTTCTTTTCCTTCTGCAGCTTCTCCCAATCAAAAACCTGCAACACAAAAAAACCTAGCAATTGCCTCATGGCGACAGTACAGACACGTGCAACCAATTCACACCGTGAGCTGGCAGGATTAGTAAACCGCTTTGCAGCAAAAACTGGCATCAGCATAAAAAGAGATTGGAACAAGATAAGACCCACGAGGCCTTTCCTCGCGTGTTTTGCAGGGAACAGTTACTCGGGCTTCTTAGTTTCTACAATACACACAGGCCCAACACTTCATGGCAAGCGTTTTATGGTTTTGGGTGAGATGAACGATGCTCCGTTTCAAGTGACTAGATTATATAAAACAGAGTAAGTATGGCGACAGTTATTGTCCTATATTATAGAATAGGAACAAGAGGCTTCAGGTGAGAAGAACACGAACAAGAAAACAGTGAAAATGTACTCATAGAAACATGGACAAAAAAAACCAACAACGAACAAGAACCGGTTTCGACGTTATGTCTTTATCAGGAAACAATACTAAAAGCACAAATAGAAGAGATGACACAAACAACAAGAAGAAATTCAGAAAGAAGAAGACAGACATCTTTCTTTCTTTATTTGGTGTTTAACGTCGTTTTCAACCACGAAGGTTATATCGCGAAGACAGACAGCACCTAACGTTTGTCATAATATAGGTCTTACTTTGCCTGTTGACTTCAATCTCTTAATTAGCAGTAGATGAAAACAAATCAAAATTGCTCATAGAAACCACAATCAGGCACGTAAAGAACAGACATCAAGCAACCAGACTACACAAGAAGAACTGTTGAAGAAACGAACAGAGAACTAAACCGAAACCATCACACTTATGGTGAACATAATATATACAGAGAGAGAGAGAGTGACAGAGAGAGACAGAGTGACAGAGAGAGACAGAGACACAGAGAGAGCGAGAGAGCGAGAGCGAGAGACAGAGAGAGAGACAGAGAGAGACAGAGTGACAGAGAGAGACAGAGACACAGAGAGAGCGAGAGAGCGAGAGCGAGAGACAGAGAGAGAGACAGAGAGAGACAGAGAGACAGAGAGAGACAGAGAGAGAGCCAAAGAGAGAGACAGAGAGACAGAGAGAGAGAGACAGAGAGAGACAGAGAGAGAGACAGAGAGAGAGACAGAGAGAGAGACAGAGAGAGAGACAGAGAGAGAGAGACAGAGAGAGACAGAGAGACAGAGAGAGAGAGACAGACAGAGAGACAGAGAGAGAGAGAGAGACAGAGAGACAGAGAGAGACAGAGAGACAGAGAGAGACACAGAGAGAGACAGAGAGACAGAGTGACAGAGACAGAGAGACAGAGACACAGAGAGAGCGAGAGAGCGAGAGCGAGAGACAGAGAGAGAGACAGAGAGACAGAGAGAGAGCGAGAGCGAGAGAGAGAGAGTGACAGAGAGAGACAGAGTGACAGAGAGAGACAGAGACACAGAGAGAGCGAGAGAGCGAGAGCGAGAGACAGAGAGAGAGACAGAGAGAGACAGAGAGACAGAGAGAGACAGAGAGAGAGCCAAAGACAGATCTGACATTTGACAAACATTACACATTAATGGCCATATTAAACTGATGCATGTGGATGAAAGTAATCCGTACAAGTCTCTTTCTTTAGATAAAGAAAATCTCTCACAGAAAATAGCCCACCGGATGTTCAAATCGAAAACTCTACACACGAACTCAGAAATGTGTTGTACAACACACACAACGGCTTCCGTTAATCGAAACTGCTTCCTCTGGCACGTGCGCCAAATCGAAAACATTTCTACCTTTTATTGTAGCTACACACACTTTGTTTTGAAAGATAACTTTCTTTACGCCAGCAAGGATCTGTCCAGTACATGGTGTAAGAACATCCTTCCACCAAGACACATACCCAAAATCTAAAGCCTTGCTGCTTCTTCTCCTTCTTCTGCGTTCGTGAGCTGAAGCTCCCACGTACACTCGTGGTTTTTTTTTGCACGAGTGGAATTTTACGTGTATGACCGTTTTTTACCCCGCCATTTAGGAAGCCTTGCTGCAATCCGTGACGAGCGCCGGATAGTTTTTGTCCTACATTAAATGTAATTTCGTAAATGTTGACATAAAATGTCACGAAATCAATACAGAAAAAAAATAAAAATATTTTCAATAAATAAATAAATAAATAAATAAATGAATAAATCATATAAATAGATGGAAAAAAAAACATAATTAGAAAAGAATAAAAATAAAATATATAACACTATGCAAGATGTGTAGGTTTTGGGTTATATACAAGTAGCGGAATGCTCTTAACCAATGTAAAAGTCTGGCCCGATTTTTTTTTATATTTGTTTTTTATATGTTCCTTTACACGAGAAGAATTAATGTATCTTTAAGAAAGAGAGAAAATCGTGACGCACAGTGCTCGTCTGATGTCAGTATCGCTGATTGATCTGACATTATGAGATCAGGCTGAAAATAAAGGTAACTTTCTCGTGCTCTCTCCATTCTCTATCCTTGTTTCGAAATAGTTTTTACTCCAATAAACTTTATCTTCCAATACGTCAGAGTATTTTTCTTTCCAAATGTCAGAGAAAGAGAGAGAGAGAGAGGGGAGAAAGAGGGAGAGAGAGAGAGAGAGAGAGAGAGAGAGAGAGAGAGAGAGAGAGAGAGAGAGGGGGGAGAAAGAGGGAGGGAGGGAGGCAGGGAGGCAGGGAGGGAGAGAGAGAGAGAGACAGTCATTCAGTCAGTCAGACAGACAGACAGTCAGACAGACAGACAGACAGACAGACAGTCAGACAGACAGACAGACAGACAGACAGACAAGACAGGTTTAGGCAGGCAGACAGACAGAATCAAAACCCAACACGACTTTTAACACACAGGAACGAAGTGAAAAGAAACTTTGCAACAGAAGATTCGAGAACACGAACATTATTCGCGACTAAAAATACATAAATAAATTATAAGGAGTCAACCAAATAAATGGATAATCTATCCACAGTTTCGGACCTCGTGAGTCCAGGGAGCGGTCATGTTACAGCGCATACACAAGGGAGCAGTTATTGTGTCTGACCGGACCGAGGCACATAGTGACGATAAGACAGCTGTGGGGGCTAGGCTTTGAAGAGTTCATATAAATGTCAAAACCGGCCATAAACCTTGGAGTAAGGGGCATAAATTGTCACAACTTTATCTACCGATGTCGTGTGCGCATGGTCTACTACTTCCTACGACGAATGTGCGATGCACGCGACTCAAACAGTAAATGTTCATGAAATGCTCATTCCAAATGTTTTGATCGTCACAGTCATGAGCCCTAAAATGCTAAGTTTGCATTCACGCACGTACACTTGAATTCCTGGCATTTCCCAGCATTTAAGCATTCAAAAGTTCAAGGCGAGGGTGGTCTTTCATTAATGTTTAATCTGCGAACATTGCTATTGAGTTTAGATACATTTTAAAAGCACGCATGCGCACATGTGTTCCATGTTTTCAGAGAGACTTTACACAATGGTAAGACAGCCAGATCATTTCATGAAATCTTTGCTATTTATATCCGGATAAAGCAACTTCAGTTCTTAGATCGCTTTGAAGTATTACAAAATGGAAAAATGCATCTTTCGTGCCTTTTGAACCGAGAAGCGAATAAAGAGTGGCAGCGAGCAAGACAAGCTGCATGTACTAGTTATATGGGTTTCTCTCCAGTCATATTTCAGCATTTTTACCACCCAAAATGCGTTGCATTACAGGGGCAAATCACATCATTTTTAGGGGGGGGGGGGGGGGGGTTCCAAATTTGTTTTAGGGACAATACGAAGGGCGCGAAGGAAGCGTTCGAACCTTCTAGGGGGGTTAGGGGGCATGCTCCCCCCCCCCTCCCGGAAAATGTTGATAAAAACAAGGAAAACGGAGCAATCTGGTGCAATCTGAGCCAGCAAATTATTCAACTATTTCCCAAAACCGGCACTTAAAAGACAAAGGCCGGCTCCTAGGGGGGGTTGGGGGCATGCCCCCCCCCCCCCCCCCCCCGAAAAAAAATTGATAAAAATCAAGGAAGATGGAGCAATCTGTTGCAATCTGAGCCATCTTTTTATATTAATTTAAAAAAACACCATTTTAGGCTGGGGGGGGGGTGTTCCGGAAATCCCCCTGGATCCGCCCCTGCATTACATGTGCAAGTTATAGACTACACGTTAAAAATTTCACAATAAAGGTAGAAATAAAAGAGAAAAAAAAACAGTAAAAAAAATAAGAAAAAAATAATACAAGCAGAATATGCTACGGCAGAGTAAGCAATCCCACCAGTGGTAGTTAAACACATGCTTCAGCAAACGATACAATGGTCTCTCGGCTTTGGAGTTATATACAGCCTATCTCTTGACTTCTCTCGGTAAACAGGAAAACTGCCAATAAATTACACAGCGACACCGCCATGAATCAGAAAATAAGAGGACTACCAACAGCAATGTAGCTCCCACGCGTAGCCCCAAACTTATTCTGAGTTGCACATCCGAATCATGCTATGAGGTGATTAGGCCAACAAAAAAAATTAGGTCTGTTTACGGTAACATAGGCCAAAAAAATAGGGTCGGTAGGTCGGGATTTTTTTTTTCTCTCCAAAAAAACATATTTTTACGTTATTATTTATTTTATTTTTTTCCCCAAATGCCAAAAAAAGTCTAGGGTCGCGCGAAAAAAATAGGGTCGGTCGGGTTACCGTAAACAGACTATTTTTGTTGTTGTTGCCTTACTCTCGCTCGTAGCGTTGGTCAAAAGGGTGAACGGTCTTTCTTCTTTTTTCTTCTTCTGCGTTCATGTTTTTTGCACGATACGGGTTTTACGTGTATGACCGTTTTTACCCCTTCATTTAGGCAGCCATACGCCGCTTTCGGTGGAAAGTGAAGGGTCTGAGGCCTGCACTAGGTGGCAACGTAAAAGGGTTTTCTTCCTCTGTCCACTTCACGTCTTCCTGCTTCGCCCGTTGTTCTGTGACTCAACGTCTTCGCTTTGTTTCCGATTCCCACGCTTTGTTGTGCTAATATCATCACTCTTGGTGCCACGCGACCTTCCTCCTCAAGAAAATAGGTGTGCTTTTTAGCTATAATGGTAATATGAAAGCAAGCTCTTTTGTCTACCCACTCTTTCACATCCCTAAAACCCGACTGAGTTATTTCTGAACATCGATCGTCTACTGGCTAGCGCGATCAGTTGATTGAAAAGGAACTTTTGTCAAATACAGGATTCTCTGAACGTGGAATTCCTACTCTGCACATTTACACAAGAAAAGGCAACTAGCTCCAGTGCCTCAACATTGGAAGACCTTTAAACTCTTTTCTTTATTTGGTGTTTAACGTCGTTTTCAACCACGAAGGTTATATCGCGACGGGGAAAGGGGGGAGAGGGGATAGAGCCACTTGTCAATTGTTTCTTGTTCACAAAAGCACTAATCAAAAATTTGCTCCAGGGGCTTGCAACGTAGTACAATATATTACCTCACTGGGAGAATGCAAGTTTCCAGTACAAAGGACTTAACATTTCTTACATACTGCTTGACTAAAATCTTCACAAAAATTGACTATATTCTATACAAGAAACACTTAACAAGGGTAAAAGGAGAAACAGAATCCGTTAGTCGCCTCTTACGACATGCTGGGGAGCATCGGGTAAGTTCTTCCCCCTAACCCGCGGGGGGAACCTTTAAACTCAACATTCCAAAGAAAATCATGTCTACAGAAAACACATCTACGACATTATTCCTTGAAGATAAGCGATCTGGACAGAATTATTATTTTGGCACAGCACTGACTTTCGACCGAACGCAGGCGCGCAGAGTTTCAAATTAGTGCACCAAAGCGAACAAAGTCTAGATGAGATAAGGCTATTCTAAGTGCAAGGCACACGCCACTTCTCAAGTATACTTTGGTTGTTGAAGTGTGTATACATTTTCTCAAAAGAATCCTTTAATGTATAAATAACATCGCGGCACTTGCAAGACAACAAAGCAATTAAGGAGAAAAAGATAAAATACACTAACATTATAATGCTGTAGGTTTTTCCCCGTGTGATGCATAATTTCACACTACACTTTTTGGGAAACGAAATAAATGTTCAGCGCGTACATTGTTTCCAGTTTCTTTTTTTTCTCGATTTCTCCGTGATGTCAGCATAAAATAACCGATCTTTATTACATAATCCTTGAAATGCTGTACGCAGAAACGCATTGTAATTAGAGTTTCAGACTTATACGTATATATTGCGGCTGCATGAAGCTACACATTTCTTCCGCAATACATTTAGCAGTAAATGATTAGAAGTCAGCCTTACTGATTTATCACGGGGTGCTAAACAATTCATCTACTCCTTCATCCAAACGAGCTATTGAATTGTAGTAATCGTTTAAGTGCCTAATTTACGGTAGAACAAACTTGACTGTGGTAGAAATGATTTCGCACTTTTCAACTGACACCAACAGAAAACCAGTTTACGCAGCCTACGCTTTCTCAGAGAAGTGGAGAATAAACTGCTTGATTACAAGAATACCCCTGTAAAATATCACGACGCTGAAAAAATAAAGCAAAGAATATTTTAGTGCAAGATGACCGATCCAATCTCTTTTTTCTTCAAGGCGTACTTACCAACGTTTGTCAAAAAACAGTAAAACAGAGCCAAAGACAAACGTTTTAAAAGCTTGAGACGAATAACATCATCTTTCCATTAGCATAGCTCACTCCCTGTCTGATGCGCAATGACGAAACGAGAACAGTCGCTTTTTGCAATCCAAGCGAGACGGCTGAAAAGCCCAAAGGGTAAATAAACAAGACAAACAGTCTGAGAGCTCAGTTTATGAAGCATAAGCACGGCGAGTGCTAGTTATGGATCTTACACCTGTTGGTTTCCATAATGTTCGTGTATGGCGCAAAGAAAGTGCTGCGTAAATAGGCCAACTTGTACATTTGGAAATGGGGCAAAGAATTTGTCTAGCACTTGATTTGCGAAGATCGGCACAGAGAACAAATTGGTTCTAGCCTGTTTTAAATGCATTTTTACCCCTTTTCTCGCTCAACAAACAAACACATGTCCATCAGCAGTATTACTGTCATAGAGTTGGCAATGTCTCGTGTCTCTGTTCGTGTTCAGACAAAAGCGAATAATTCTCTACAACGCTTTACTCATCACAGAAGAGGAATCTACCGAGGAATGCTTCAAGACAGAACTTGCTATAGTTAGGTGCTGCATATTTTTTAAACTATCCCACAGTTTGTAGGTAGTATAACGTTCTCCAAACTATTTAATGTGACGCCGTTTCGTAAAGGTAACACAACTAAACCCAAAGTATCTGATTAAAAATAAAATTAAAAAAATTGAAAATAAAAAAGAAACAAGAAAAATCCTTGTCAACAGAACACTTTCTTGGACAGAAAATAAATCCCACGTTAATCCCCTCTTTTGTGAAACACACACTTGACACACTGCCTACGCAATATTTTATCTTTGGCGCTTCACAGTTGAAGATAACAATCAAAGAACACTTGGACAAAACAGCCAGGTACAGTTGAAGATAACAACCAAAGAACACTTGGACAAAACAGCCAGGTAACCATTTAATCATTGGATAACACTCTTAACCTTGTCACGGACCCCAGGGGAGGTAATTAAAAACACTGACACTACAGGG
>NC_090245.1:99525866-99545866 GCF_037325665.1 Littorina saxatilis | reverse complement strand
CTTAACAAGGGCAAAAGGAGAAACAGAATCCGTTAGTCGCCTCTTACGACATGCTGGCGAGCATCGGGTAAATGCTTCCCCCTAACCCGCGGGGGGAGACAAAATGGTTGCCCTTCGACTTGTCGCAGGCTATTGCAGTGCACATCCCCCCTTTTTAAGACCTCAAACAATCTGAGAAAAGCATGTCTTTGGTTTAAACAATGTTTATTCATATTTTACATGTTGAGGAAATGTACACAGACATAAGGTGAAAACAACAACCAGCCTATGTCTTTAAAGGGAGCTCGGAGGGAGTTTAAAATGGAGGCCTATGTATGGCTGCCTGAATGGCGGGAGTAAAAACGGCCATGCACGTAAACATCCACTCGTGCAAAAACATGAGTGAACGTGGGAGTTTCAGCCCATGAACAAAGAAGAAGACGAAGAAAGTGTAGGTCAATTTACAGAGATTATGAACAGAAAACCTGAAAAGGCAAGGTCTTAAAAAGGAGGAGGGGGGGGGGGGGGTCTTAAAAGGGTGGTTCCACTGTAGTGCCCATTGTTATTTCTTGGCCAGGCTAAATCTCTGTTATTTATGAATCATTATACACGAGTAACGATATTCGCAAATCCTCAAAGAAATCTAGTTATGAATATTCAGCGCCATGGTTGTGACTGGTCCATGGGATAGTAAAAGTTACTGCCAATAAAATGGCGGTCTTTTTCAAAGTGCTGACTTTGCTAAATTTTTTCCAGCGGCGTGTATAACTGATGACTAGAGGCGCTGGCTTTGCTGACTCAGAGAAACGCTGTTCAAACAATCCCAGACTGTCAAACTCTGGTACCCCGGAGGACCAATTATTTGAAATGATGAAACGTTTGTTCAATATAAAATGCACATTCTATCTTTTACTATAACATTATCTGGCGGGGGAGCCTGTCATTAATTGGGGCGGGGATATAGCTCAGTTGGTAGCGCGCTGGATTTGTATTCAGTTGGCCGCTGTCAGCGTGAGTTCGATCCCAGGTTCGGCGGAAATTTATTTCACAGAGTCAACTGTGTGCAGACTCTCTTCGGTGTCCGAACCTCCCCCCGTGTACACTACATTGGGTGTGCACGTTAAAGATCCCACGATTGACAAAAGGGTCTTTCCTGGCAAAATTGCTTAGGCACAGTTAATAATTGTCTACCTATACCCGTGTGACTTGGAATAATAGGCCGTGAAAGGTAAATATGCGCCGAAATGGCTGCAATCTACTGGCCGTATAAAATTTCATCTCACACGGCATCACTGCAGAGCGCCTAGAACTGTACCCACGGAATATGCGCGATATCAGCGTCATTGATTGATTGATTGATTGATTGATTGGGCGAAAACGACTACGCGAAGAAAACCTCGCGAAGCTGGCCGCCCTGAGCTTTAACATTGAGTTTTCTATAAAATAAAATAAAGACTTCGAGAAGTCTTCGACTTCAGGCTCAATAAAGCAGCCTTCGGCAAACCCACCACCTGACGTGTCCTCCACAAAGACGTGTGTCTCGGCGAGCCCTGGCCTGAGACTCATAACTCATAACTCATAACATTTTATTGATCCAACAAAGGAAATTAAATTGGTCATCAGCACATATAGGTTTTCCATGTGTTACTTATTCTCTTCAGTACAACAACAACAAACATAAAGCGAAAGAGATGTTTGCACAACCCACTATTAGCATGTATCCGCCTGTCATGACTATTGTTTTAGCAACATAGACGAGGTGAACTGTCACCTAACTGAGAGTCTTTACGTCTTTATGTCAATCTTTTTTTCTTTTTCTTATCAATTTTTTTTAATCTTTTTTTTTCTACCAGTTTTTCTGTGAATGTTGTCCTCTCGTTTTGCTTCTCTTTATTTGTTTTCCTTGTTCTTTCCCTTTTCTTTTTTGTGTGTTTACACCCCCGGTATAGGGGTGTGTATAGGTTTCGGTCGATGTGTTTGTTTGTTTGTTTGTTTGTTTGTGTGTTTGTGTTCGCATATAGATCTCAAGAATGAACGGACCGATCGTCACCAAACTTGGTGAACAGGTTCTATACATTCCTGAGACGGTCCTTACAAAAATTGGGACCAGTCAAACACACGGTTAGGGAGTTATTGGTGGATTAAGATTATAGAAGGACTTATAGAGGGACATATTAATGGTCAAAGGGAAATAACCATTCTCACTCAGTCACTGCCACCAACTGAGAAGGTTATTTCCCTTTGACGGGGGTGTTTTTCCTACCTCGGAGGAATTTCTTGTTTTGTTTTGCTTTTGCATAAATGTCACCATGGAAGACAAACAGCACCATAAAACATTTTGCGCAAATGCATGATCTGTTCAATGAATTAGATCAAAACAAAAAATAAACACAACTCACTTCTTCATCCATAGAGACAAGAATATGTCAACATTTCCAAAACCCTCCATCACTGATATGAAGGCGGAGGTCTGATAATATTTTCCAACTTAATCAAAACACCATGCATTGCCATGACATGTTATGTTTTCTGTTTCTTTCTTTTTCGATTTTATGAATCAACATTTTTTGTATTTCCTTACAAAAAGCAATTAATCATTGCATGTAAGAGAGCAGGGAGGGGTTATAGAACGTACATCTTTCAACTTGACAGAAAATCTATGGCCGCCGCTGGCAGCTTCTCTAGAAAACTTCCGCGAGGTATCAAGACGAACAAACACGATGTTTTCAAAAGAACAAACAAAATCCATAACAAGAATGAAGAAAGAGACAAGTTTCCAGTGGAAGTTTTTGTTGGTATATAAAAAAACCCATTAGTTCGTGCAAAACATGTCCTCGTGATAAGTCATGCGCTTTGTCTTAAAATCAAATGCCATTAGCAGAAATCTTTCAGGGAGACCTCAGCGAAGTTCATGAAGATGCCAACAATTCGGCTAGATTCTACAAGTTCATGGCACGTTGTGAAAAGTGTTTTTAAAGGGCTGAAAATCATAAAAATCTAATTTAGAATTATTGTTTTTACAATTATCAGAGAGCACCAAAATGTTGACTTGCAATATAGGCCTATAAAGGAATGGCGGTATCTTCCAATTATTAGTTGCAACCCGAACCGCATTTAAACTTTCGGTTCTCCACATTTTACTTTCCTCGTCAAAACAACAGTACTGACTCATTGTATTCTCCCATCATAATTACCACACCAATGTCTATGCCAAGCACATAACTGCCAGCAAACTCATCCATGTCACCCGATCAAACAAACATGGACACGAGGAAGACATGAAGATGGACACATTCTAATTCCTCTCAAAACTATTTTACTTCTGCCTTATGCCATATGCTTAAAACAATCAGGAAGTTGCAATTGAAGTCTTCTGACAGTCAGTAGCTCATCCATGTCACCACATCGAACATGGACACGGAGTTTGCCATTGAAGTCTTCTGACAGTCAGTGGCTCATCCATGTCACCATATCAAACATGGACACGAAGTTGCCATTGAAGTCTTCTGACAGTCAGTAGCTCATCCATGTCACCACATCGAACATGGACACGAAGTTGCCATTGAAGTCTTCTGACAGTCAGTAGCTCATCCATGTCACCACATCGAACATGGACACGAAGTTGCCATTGAAGTCTTCTGACAGTCAGCAGCTCATCCATGTCACCACATCGAACATGGACACGGAGTTTGCCATTGAAGTCTTCTGACAGTCAGTGGCTCATCCATGTCACCATATCAAACATGGACACGAAGTTGCCATTGAAGTCTTCTGACAGTCAGTAGCTCATCCATGTCACCTCATCGAACATGGACACGAAGTTGCCATTGAAGTCTTCTGACAGTCAGTAGCTCATTCATGTCACCACATCGAACATGGACACGAAGTTGCCATTGAAGTCTTCTGACAGTCAGTAGCTCATTCATGTCACCACATCGAACATGGACACGAAGTTGCCATTGAAGTCTTCTGACAGTCAGTAGCTCATCCATGTCACCACATCCATGTCACCACATCGAACATGGACACGGAGTTTGCCATTGAAGTCTTCTGACAGTCAGTAGCTCATCCATGTCACCACATCGAACATGGACACGAAGTTGCCATTGAAGTCTTCTGACAGTCAGTAGCTCACCCATGTCACCACATCAAACATGGACACGAAGGAGAAAGGCAGATTAACACATTCCAATACCTCTCAAAACTATTTTAACACTGCATATGCCATGCTTAAAACAATCAGGAAGTGGCCATTGAAGTTTTCTGACAGTCAGTAGCTCATCCATGTCACCAATTCAAACATGGACATAAAGAAGAAAGACAGGTTGACACATTATAATTCCTCACAAAACTATTTTATCACTGCCTATGCCATGCCAAGGAAGTGGCCATTGAAATCTTCCGACAGGCAAGAGCTCATCCATGTCATCAGACTCACACATTTTAATTTTTATCAAAACTATTGTACCACTGCCTGTGCCGTATTCAACGCAAAATCAATGGTCATACAAATATTGTGATATAAAGTTGCTCTTCCTTGTCATCAGATCCAACATGAACTTAATGAAGAAGGACAGATTAACACATTCTAATTACCCTCAAAACTATTCAACCACTGCCTGTGCCGTGCATTCAACGCAACGTCCATGGTCATACATGTCTTGCGACACCCAGTAGCTCATCCATGCCATCAGATCAAACATGGATATAAAGAAGAAAGACAGGTTGGCCCGTTCTATTTCCCCTCACATTATTACACCACTGCCTACACCGTGCATTCAACCTAACGTCCATGGTCATGCAGGTCTTGCGACACCCAGTAGCTCCTTCTTGTCATCAGATCAAACATGGATACGAAGACGAAAGAATGGTTGACACATGCACACATTATCCCTATAACATATTTTACCACGGCCTATGCCATGCTTTCAACGCAATGTCCATGTTCATACAAATCTTGTGACTCCCAGTAGCTCCTTCCTGTCATCGGATCGAACATGGACATATAGACGAAAGAAAGATAGCCACTCTGACAGGTTGACACATTCGAATTCCCCTCAAAACTATTGTACCACTGCCAACGCCGTGCATTCAACGCTAAGTCCATACAAATCTTGTGACATCCAGTAGCTCGTCCCGTTAATCAGATCAAACATGGAAAGACCAGAGAAAGTCTCTGTGACGGATAGGTCCCTGACAGTGTTTGTCTAACGATGGCAATTCTGCCGCCTCCGACAACACTGAGCAAACAGAGAGGCGATGGGAATGACCCATGACCCTGTCAATCAGGATTAAGGCCAGCACGTATGACGGCTTACTAGTGCCAAAACCTCATAATTGTAATTATCAAGGGAAAATTAGTAATTTTCCGTTGATAATTACCATTTTCACGTGTTTATTACTATTTTCCCGGGATAATTACTAACTTTCACCTGTTAATTACTAATTTTTAGTTTTGGCTCATTTCCTGACGGATTGCTAGTGCCAAAACTAAAAATTAGTAATTTTCCCGTGAAAATGAGTAACTAACAGGTGAAAACAGTAACTGACAGCGTTAATTAGTAATTATCACGTGATAATGGGTAACCCCAGGTTTTGGCACTAGTAAGCCGTCATAGGGCTTACTAGTGCCAAAACCTCATAATTGTAATTATCAAGGGAAAATTAGTAATTTTCCCTTGATAATTACCATTTTCACGTGTTAATTACTAATTTTCCCGGGAAAATTACTAACTTTCACCTGTTAATTACTAATTTTTAGTTTTGGCTCACCTCCTGACGGATTGCTAGTGCCAAAACTAAAAAATAGTCATTTTCCCGTGAAAATGAGTAACTAACGAGTGAAAACAGTAACTGACAGCGTTAATTAGTAATTATCACGTGATAATGGGTAACCCCAGGTTTTGGCACTAGTAAGCCGTCATAAGCACGTGCATCTTGTCTCAGTATAGGCGCCTTCATGTCAAGACTATTTGCTGAACCTCAACGCCTCCTTTGTTAATCTTGAACGAAAATGAAGCCTGCCCATCTAGCAGAAGCGGGAAAATTCAAAGTTACTGTAGCAACTTTAACCGTCAACATGAAAACCTCGCACTTACTTATTTCCACAAAAAAATAGCCCTTTTCAATACATTGTAAGCATTTTCGGGACGTTTGCAATGATTAGAAAAATCAGATCTAGTTTTCAGAGACAGTCGAATTCGAAGACAAGTGGTATTTCTCTGGTACAAAGATTACTACATACTGTAATTTTATAAACTGTCTTGATTGTCAAAATTAAACAACAAAAGGGCCATCGTGGCTTCCTGTAAAGACTGACTTGCATTCTGCACATTTATCGTTTATCCTCAATGTCCCGTTTAAACTTGGCACCATGTCGTGTGTTTGTGCGTTCAACACACTGGTCACTGAAGTAGATTTACCAAAGAGTCTTCTTCTTCTTCTTCTTCAGCGTTCCAGAATTGTCTGGTTACGTGTGAGCTCGTTTGCCCATTTGGGTTCCCCACACTATATACTCTGAGAGCATAGTCAGCTTTACTCCGCTTTCGTTGAGTAGGCATGCTGGGTATTTTCGTGTTTCCATAACCCACCGAACTCTGACATGGATTACAGGATCTTTTTCGTGCGCACTTGGTCTTGTGCTTGCGTGTACACACGAAGGGGGTTAAAAGTCACTAGCAGGTCTGCACATAAGTTGACCTGGGAGATCGGAAAAATCTCCACTTTAACCCACCAGGCGGCAGCGACCTCCCGATTAGGAGGCCGACGTCTTACCACCACACCAATGCGCCCGTCTCACCAAAGTCAATGATGGACTTTTCGCTGAGTCTTTCCAATCACGTCTTGAGCACAAGAACAATGGAGACTGCGCGTGAGAGCGATGAATAAAAAGACCAAAAAACCTGATACTTTACTCGCGTATGAACGAAGAATGAAGTTCTTACGTGAGTACAGTATTTCTTTGGTCATTTTATTCATCACGTCTTGAACAGAAGAACAATGGTAACTGCCCGTGAGAGCGATGAATAAAAAGACAAAGAAACTGATACTTTACTCGCGTATGAACGAAGAGTGAAGTTCATACATGAGTAGAGAATTCTTTGGTCTTTTTATTAATGCCGTCTTGAGTTGAAACCCAAGCAGTGGACAGTTTGTGGCGTGAGTGCACTGGACATTTCGGTGTATGATGCACAGACAGTGACCGATCATTGATTTTCTCCTCTCTTTATCTCTTCGCTGTGCGGGTCCAAGTAATCCCAAGCCGGGGTGTGTGCGGGGTTGTATGAAAAATCCTTTGGGATGATGATTAGTAGATTGCCAGTGACTGTGTGTGTGTGCGTGTGCGTGCGTGCGTGCGTGTGTGTGTGTGTGTGTGTTCTGTGGGCGTAAATGGAAATGGGGTTACATTTCAATCTTCGTGGTTTGAATTGCTAATGACGTTTTGGGCTGGAATAGGAATGAGAGAGAGCGAGAGGAAGAGAGAGAGAGAGAGAGAGAGAGAGAGAGAGAGAGAGAGAGAGAGAGAGAGAGAGAGAGAGAGAGAGAGAGAGAGAGAGAGAGAGAGAGAGAAACAGAGACGGACGGCGACAGAGAAGCAAACATACAGACACAGATCAAGAGAGGGAGACTGAGTCAGGGCAAAGAGAGACAGGCAGAGACAGACAGAGAAACGGACAGAGATCAGTTCTTTCTTCATTTGGTGTTTAACGTCGTTTTCAACCACGAAGGTTATATCGCGACGGGGAAAGGGGGGAGATGGGATAGAGCCACTTGTCAATTGTTTCTTGTTCACAAAAGCACTAATCAAAAATTTGCTCCAGGGGCTTGCAACGTAGTACAATGTATTACCTTACTGGGAGAATGCAAGTTTCCAGTACAAAGGACTTAACATTTCTTACATACTACTTGACTAAAATCTTTACAAAAATTGACTATATTCTATACAAGAAACACTTAACAAGGGTAAAAAGAGAAACAGAATCCGTTAGTCGCCTCTTACGATATGCTGGGGAGCATCGGGTAAATTCTTCCCCATAACCCGCGGGGGGTAGAGATCAGTTAGCAGACAGTGTTCCCTGGAGGCAGCAGAGCACAAATACTATCACATCATCCCAGAAGTAAAATGAGATTCAGACATCGGATCATCGACGACTACGTATTCATGGAGTCAGAAATTCCGTTCTAAAGTCCCAGACGAGACGAGAAAAAAACATTATTTCGCTTGTCTGATACGAATAATATTGTCATAAAACTGCCATCGATGTTCGTGGTTTTTTTTTTTTTACATTTAGTCAAGTTTTGACTAAATGTTTTAACATAGAGGGGGAACCGAGACGAGGGTCGTGGTGTATGTGTGTGTGTGTGTGTGTGTGTGTGGTGTGTGTGTGTGTGTGTGTGTGTGTGTGTGTGTGTGTGTGGAGCGATTCAGAGTAAACTACTGGACCGATCTTTATGAAATTTTACATGAGAGTTCCTGAATATGATATCTTACGCTTCTTCTTATCTTCAGGTTAATAATTTCCGTTTAAAAAGTGTTGTAAAGTTTTAAAAATATCGGTAAAAACATTGACATTATCGTTGAGCTTTATTTGACACGCAAACTCCAGCTTCAAGTCGTGTCAGCTGTAGCGAAACGACCCAACATAATTCTATGCACAATAAATATGACAATAAGGTTGAGATCAGCCAATGGCCGTGAGTCACGTTGAGATTTCAATAATTGCCAAGGTCGTGCAATTTATGTATTTATTTATTAAGGAGATTTCTATAGCGCATAACTAAAAGCACTAAAAGAAACGCAATTTGTTTCCCTCGCATCAGAAAAGAGAAGACAAACATATATCTATTCCGAAGTCAATTATGAAATCGACAAAACGAGATGAGCTTCTCCGTCTAACAACTTCCGTATGCAATGTTAAATGCACACGGGAAAGCTCAGGATGAGTCGAGGATTTAGAAAATGTATTAACTCATTGTCTCCCAGGTACGGATATATCCGTACCCACTCATATGCCTCTGTCTGACCATGTATGGATATATCCGCTCAGACTGTTAGCTTCTAATGCCTGCATTCCAGCGTGTTGATACACAGTTACTACACAGTTACTACAATTCTGAGTGACCTGCTGCAGCACAGCTGGTCTCGGTTAAAATAAAATTGGTCAACATAGGTGGGGTAGAAGGTGTTAATCAACCATGAAGAACGGGTTGGGGGGGAGGGGGAGAGAAAATAACCGTGTCTGTCTTTGAAGTGTTTGTCTGTCTGTCAATTTGAAAAAGACCGCTTGGTCAAAGATCATTGAACATAACGGGGTTTTTTGGTCATAAGTATAACGTTCCAAAAAGCTACAATCCTTGTTCTGTTATTCTAATAACAATACGAACATGGCAGTATTGATGATTGGCTTCAAGTTAGGCGCGACTGACTTTCCTTCGATGTTAGCAATATTTGTTGTGACAAACTTTAAGCAAATATAGCATAAACAAAATTACTTTGCTTGCTTTTGTGTCTTTGACAAGTGGAGTGTAGCACAACAGAAGCGAACTTACGACTGACTATGCTACACTTACAGTACTCACACATACCCTTTAACACCAAAGAAAAACAAGCAAAAACACCAGGAACGACAATGGAAGACGGCCATTCCGCCTCTGCCCTTTCTTCAGTGATTTTACGGCCAAGAGAAAAGTAGCTTGATTAAACAGGAACTCCGTTCTCCCATAATCGTCCCTCGTCTTAGCTCCATCGATCCCGCTCCCGTAGCCATAAAACTTCACAGACAGGCTCGCGCAGTTTGTATAATTAAACAGCGCCGTTACGCATGCGCGGGCCAAGGTAAAAATGGCTTCCCGGAGCTAGCGTCTCGAAGCAAGAGTTCGCATTAATTTCTTTGTCTTGCGCGTTTCTTCTCGATCTAAGCGCTGTGTAAAATCGATGCCAACGACGAGTTGTCAGGCGATTGAGATGTGAAATGGCGTCCAATTAAACGTCAGGGTAAAAACAACAGGGCAACGAAAGAAACAAACATTAGTCATGCAGACGATTGAATTGAGAATCAACGAATGAATTGAAACAATAGCTCTGAGATCCGTTTTGTCGCTGTGACCTCATGAGACTTCTGCAAGCGAGAAGAACGTAAAGATTCCAATTTTTTCTCTGACTGGTTTCTAGCTTTATTTCGTTACAAGTTGCATTCGCGAATGCGCTGTAACTCGGTTACACGAATGTACGTATGACTAGTATCCCCATGTTTCGTTTCTATGACAAGACAAATAATACTATTCTATGGTAAAAAGTTGTTTTCGCCTTTCGTGTTTTTGTAAAAACCTTTTTTGATCGACAGGTTGATTGGGCCTTCAGAAACGACGACCTTTCTGTCTTCCGCCTTGACATAACATCCAGAGATGACATTCGTGAGTATGAATCACAAGTGGATTGGGAGGGAGGGAGGGGGGGGGGGGGGGGGTACACAGCCAATACATGTCGGGTCAACTATCTCACAGACACGAACTTTAGTTATAAAAACAGTCTAAATACCCGTCTATCCTCTTGTTACGAGGTATAACTCAAGTTACGAAACAAAATAACGGTCGATTGCTTCTGTTGAATTGCGAGGGTCTGTATCTCAGCTCAAATGAGCGTTTCAATGAGAGTCGTATCAATGTTTTTTTTAAAGTTTTAAACATACGCGGCATGTTTCCATCTAACTCTTTTGTCGGGCAGCTAGCTGCTGCTCTTCTTTTTCAAAAACCGTTCCACAATGAAACCATGACAATTACAATTATCCTTAAATTTGATTTTCACTCACTCACTCATATTCACGAAGGAAATTACTTTCCCCGAGTAACCAAAATAAAATCATTAAAATCATCGTTAAAACTAATTTCAGAACTGAGCCCACTCAATCCTGTGTCCTTTTTCTTTTCTTTCTTTCTTTTTTATTTGCCGCAGAGAAAACGGTGACAATTAGAAATGCCCCCAGCGCAATTTCCCAGCCGCGATGGCGGAAAATTCTCCGTTCTAATCAGATCCCATTCCAGTCAATGTCTGCCGTGTAAACAAGAGAAAACTTTTAGGCCACAGGACCCGGGGATGATTGAATCGGGAGAGTTCTCTCCAAGAGAGAAGGACTGAAATCAAACTTCAAAGCCGTGGAGCCAGCTTCGAGCACAGGCGGCCCGTGGGTCGGGCCAATGCCTGCACACACTGTCCAATTGGGTTATCAGCATGGGGGATTAGAACCTGACCAGCTAATGGGATTAGAGTTGCAGGTTCCGGACAGTTTTCAGTTTGTAGAGCTGTGAAGCTTTTATTTAGTCCCCCCCCCCCCCCCACACACACACACACAAATCCTTTTAGTCTTCTGCTTGTCCTTTTCCGAAACTGAATTCTCTTTTCCGTTTGAAACTGGGTTTGAAAACAAAACTTCGCTTTTCAAGTTTGTCCCCAATCCAGTTCTCTCTTTGATGTTGAGCTTCACAAACAAACTTGATCTCATCCTCCTCAATCCAGTTTTGAAGAAGAAATATATTTGCTGTTGAAACTAAAGCCTAAGGCGTGAATATTTCATTTCTTTTTAAGAATACGCTGTTGAATTTTATTATGAAATTCAAACTGAATAGACGATTTTCGGAAATAGGTGTATGGGTTATGGAAGAAAACCTCTGACAAATAGTGGATGGGCCAATGGCTAGCGAGGGGTGTGTCTGCAACACGTGGACCGCACACTCGCACGTGTTTCCGACACATTCCCTCGCTTGTCATTGGCCCCTCCTGTTGTGGCTCTTGTTGTTCTCGACCTCGTGACAACTCCATTCACGATCCTTTATTTTGGGGGCTCGCTCTCAAATTCCCTCATCACTTACACATGCACTAGCGCACATACACCCTCCCCCCCTCCCCCCCCCACCCGTGAGGTTTGTGTGCGTGTGATACAGGCTTTACTCGACGATGTCTGGACGTAAGTGTGTTTTTTGTCTGTTCGTACTGAAGCTCATACAAATATACAGACTTTGCGAGAGAGAGAGAGAGAGAGAGAGAGAGAGAGAGAGAGAGAGAGAGAGAGACAGAGAGACAGAGACAGAGAGAGAGACAGAGAGAGAGACAGAGAGAGAGAGCGATAGAGAGAGAGAGAGAAAGAGAGATATAGAGAGAGAAGGAGAGAGAGAGAGGGGAGAGAGCGATAGAGAGAGAGAGATGAGAGAGCGATAGAGAGAGAGAGAGAGAAAGAGATATATATATATATATATATATATATATATAGAGAGAGAGAGAGAGAGAGGGGGGGGAGAGAGAGAGAGAGAGAGAGAGGGGAGAGAGAGAGAGAGAGAGAGGGAGAGAGAGAGACAGAGAGAGAGAGAGAGAGAGAGGGGAGAGAGAGAGAGAGAGAGGGGGAGAGAGAGAGAGAGAGAGAGAGAGAGAGAGAGAGAGAGAGAGAGAGAGAGAGAGAGAGAGAGAGAGAGAGAGGAAACCCTGTCGCACTCGTCAAACACAGACGCTTTATGAACAAGCTCGTTTCATCCAGATCTCATCCCCTTTAACCCGAGCAACATCCCCATTTTGTCCATTACAGGCACTGCACAATCGATTCCCTGCGACAATCTTCGTGTTCAAAGCTTACTTCCGTTTTTGAAGTCAGATCCGACACTTTAAGTTCAATTAGTATTTTGAGGTTCTTGCAGCCAGTCTTTTGCTGTGAGAAACATGTTTTGTATCGTTGAACTAATAAAGAGAAACATGTACAGTTTTCAAGCAGACATGTATACTTTCGTACGTTAGTATAAAACAATGTGCATAGGTAAAGGCGCGCACGCAACAGAGAGAAAGCGAGAGAAAGAGAAGGGGGGGGGGGGGGGGCAGAGATAGAGAGAGGCAGCAACAAAGACAATGATATAGAAAGAGACGGAGAGAGAGACACACATAATGTCAGAAAGACAGACATGCGACAGACAGAAAAATGGACAGAGACAGAGACAGAGACAGAGAGAAAGACAGAGAGACAGACAGGAAGATAGAGAGACAGAGAGACAGAAAATGAGACAGAGAGAGACAGACAGACAGAGAGACAGACAGGAAGAGAGAGAGACAAAAACTGAGACAGAGAGACAGAAATACAGACAGAGAAACCAATAACAGTCCGTTGTAAATGCTACCTGCGCAGACTTGAAGTTGGTACTTAAACTGCGTCGTTCGTTAAGGAAGTCTTCGAACCGAAACCTAATGACAGCATAAAAGAGTCGTAGTCTGGGTTTTTTTTATCACAAGCAACCTCCATCATTTAAACATCTGTCCAGGACTAGTCTTTTTGTCATTACAGACACACGAATAAAAAACACACGAATGCTTCCGAAGTTTCCAGTCTTCTGCGATGATGTAGCAAAAACAAGCACCTCGAAACATACTTGCTCATCTTTAGAACGTTCAGAAAAAGCCAGCGCGGTAACAAGAACTGTTGTGTGCCGTGCTTCTCCCACACAAGAAGCAGAATGTTTGTGGGTACAGTGGAATCCGCCTTTTAAAACCTCCAAAAGTCTGAGAAAATCAGGTCCTATGAAAGAGTGAGGCTTAAAATGGGGGTACATTTACATAGGTTCTGAACAGAAAATCAGAGAAAACAAGGTCTTACAAGGGAGGGAATCTTTAATTGGGGGGGGGGGGTGTCTTAAAAGGGAGTTTCACTGTAAAAGGATACAAGGAACCAAATGCAAGCTATACACACGACAAGTACATCAATTACTGACCCTCTCTGTTTTTTTGCATGCACAAGAAGTAGAAACTATGTAAGTAACTGAGATGAACCTAATTCTGTTTGCCGGACTTCATTTGGACAGCAAGCCATTGGCCACAATCGGACAGAAAAACAAGTCGCGTAAGGCGAAAATACAATATTTAGTCAAGTAGCTGCCATTTTTCAGCAAGACCGTATGCTCGTAGCATCGTCAGTCCACCGCTCATGGCAAAGGCAGTGAAATTGACAAGAAGAGCGGGGTAGTAGTTGCGCTAAGAAGGATAGCACGCTTTTCTGTACCTCTCTTTGTTTTAACTTTCTGAGCGTGTTTTTAATCCAAACATATCATATCTATATGTTTTTGGAATCAGGAACCGACAAGGAATAAGATGAAAGTGTTTTTAAATTGATTTGGACAATTTAATTTTGATAATAATGTTTATATATTTAATTTTCAGAGCTTGTTTTTAATCCGAATATAACATATTTATATGTTTTTGGAATCAGAAAATGATGGAGAATACGATAAACGTAAATTTGGATCGTTTTATAAATTTTTATTTTTTTTTACAATTTTCCGATTTTTAATGACCAAAGTCATTGATTAATTTTTAAGCCACCAAGCTGAAATGCAATACCGAACCCCGGGCTTCGTCGAAGATTACTTGACCAAAATTTCAACCAATTTGGTTGAAAAATGAGGGCGTGACAGTGCCGCCTCAACTTTCACGAAAAGCCGGATATGACGTCATCAAAGACATTTATCAAAAAAATGAAAAAAACGTATGGGGATTTCATACCCAGGAACTCTCATGTCAAATTTCATAAAGATCGGTCCAGTAGTTTAGTCTGAATCGCTCTACACACACACACACACGCACACACGCACACACACACGCACATACACCACGACCCTCGTTTCGATTCCCCCTCGATGTTAAAATATTTAGTCAAAACTTGACTAAATATAAAAACACCCAGAGATCTAAGTGCGGACGTAGAGCGGTACAAACACACAAACAGAGTCAAACCTATACACCGCCGAATATACGGGGAAGTAAAATTTGCCACACTCGCAAGTGTATAATATTTCGTGCCGAATTCACGGAATTGCCGAATTCTCGGAATCGTCAACAGTTTTGCCCACTTCGTGTAATCGGCAAAACGCGACGCATTGCGAAACATGGGCAGCGATTTGCCGAAAATACGTAAAGGCTTCTATCTTTCTTTCTTTCTTTATTTGGTGTTTAACGTCGTTTTCAAACATTCAAGGTTATATCGCGACGGGGGAAGGGGGGAGATGGGATAGGGGAAAGGGGGGAGATGGGATAGAGCCACTTGTTAATTGTTTCTTGTTCACAAAAGCACTAATCAAAAAATTGCTCCAGGGGCTTGCAACGTAGTACAATATATGACCTTACTGGGAGAATGCAAGTTTCCAGTACAAAGGACGTAACATTTCTTACATACTGCTTGACTAAAATCTTTACAAACATTGACTTTATTCTATACAAGAAACACTTAACAAGGGTAAAAGGAGAAACAGAACCTGTTAGTCGCCTCTTACGACGTGCTGGTTAGCATCGGGTAAATTCTTTCTCGTCCCAACCAATATGGGACTCCCCCTAACCCGCGGGGGGTAAAGGCTTCTAAAACATATCTATAGATACACACAACACAGAGTCGTTCTCCTCTCAATTTTTCAAGCAGCACGTGCAAACCGGAGGGCAGTACAGTGTAAAAGCAGGTCTGTGCGTCCTACTTCATCTATCTTCATTGTCTAGTGGCGCTCCTGTTTCACGCGTCGCCGACAACCGATAAGAGAATGGCAGGAGAAAAGAAATGACTTGTCAGCTTCCCCGCTAGCTCACCTGGTGGTGAGTAAACGACTCACCTGAGTGAGTGATGGAGATGGATGAGATGGAAGAGATGAGGTGGTCTGTGGTTCACCTTTTAGCTGGGTCATGCTTGGGGTCAGGTTTGTATCTTTACAGAGCGTTGAAAGGTCGAGTATAGTTTATATACGTGAATCACAATGACTACATGTTTTCATCTCAGGTAGGTTTTTATAAATTTATGTTATAGGGCCTATAGCTGGCTCTCCAAGTTACTTCTCTGCGACTGTGGTAACCATTGGAGACCTGAGGAATTTCATGTCAAGTTGATAACTGTTCTGGGTATCATTGTCGGCTCTCAAACTTACACGATTCTGACTGAGTAGTCCTCTATCTTTATAGTATGTGTCAAGATTTTAAGTCGTCGATATGTTGACGTCATACTGCGCATATGAAGGTAGAGGACTACTCAGTCAGAATCGTGTAAGTTTGAGAGCCGACAATGATACCCAGAACAGTTAACAGTGGAACCCCCTTTTAAGAGTAGTTCTCCAGATTTACCTTCTTCTTCTTCTTCTACGTTCCCGGCCATACATCTAGATGTCCAGTCCAGTGTTGAGTGCAAATCCCGCAGTCAGCCGCAGTGATGCCGCTGTCCCCCACAGCTTTTCGCGGAGCTCCACTTCACTCGGCCACGTTTGGCGCCTCAGGGTGTCGAAGGTTGGACAGGCCTGCAGTACGTGCTCTGGTGTCTGGGGGCCTGTGTCACACGGGCATTGATCCGTGTGTGACATCTTCAGGCGATAGAGGTGGGAGAGGAGCCGACAGTGTCCAGTTCTGAGCCTGAATATGGTGACTTGCTGTTTTCGATCCAGCTGATGGATATCGTCCAGATTTACCAAGCCTGGTTACTTATGCTCGCTGGCGTTCTCTCTCTCTCTCTCTCTCTCTCTCTCTCTCTCTCTCTCTCTCTCTCTCTCTCTCTCTTTCACTCCCTCCCTCTGAAGCCATTTCGCGAGTTTCTGGATGGGTGTTTCCATGCACAGCACTAAAAGACCCTTCCCTTGAAGTCCCGGGACAAAGAAATTGCTCGGAACACTTCTGTGTAATTAGGTGACAAGCCGCAACACCCACTGTCACGCTTTGCCCCCTTCTTCCTAGACACCCCCCTCCCTCTCCCTACCCAATCATGCCTTCACCCCAGCCACTCTCACACTTTCCCCCTCCTCCCTTGCCCCCCCCCCCCCTACTCCCTCATGCCTTCATCCCAGCCACTGTCACATTTTGCCCTCTTCTGTCTCCCCCTTCTTTGGTCCTTACTCCCCTCACCCCCTGTCCTTCTTTCAATCTCTGGAAGCGCAGAAGACAGATATAGTCTTGAGTCGAGCGTTTGAAAATGCCTGAGCCTGAAGGCGGGTGTAACTTACACCTCTTGGTATCTGTCCGCCTTGGAGATGAGGACGACAGTTTGCCAGATGGCCAGAATAGCGCGCTGCATTTTCCTGCATAGAACCAAGGCGCGTCTGCCGCGACGGTGCCTGAGCTAAACATTGGCGGGCACTGCTCACAGCCCGGCACACGGCACTGTAAACATTCCCCGTCCCTTCACCTCTCTCGCCACCATCCGCCCTACCCTTGGTCTCATGCCTGGATAGGCCTATATTCAGACAGACAGCGAGACAGACAGCGAGCCAGCTAGGGTCAGATCACGTGACATGTCGTGGCACCAATCTGCATGTGAATCATGCGATATTAGGAACCGGTTTCGCGCACGACTCACGGATTGTTTTTGTTCTTTCGAGGGATCTTGTCCACCCGAAGCTGTGTAACTTCAAGAAATAACACCATTAAGTAATCTTGTTGACTTGCTCTTACAACAATCTTCACGTGAATCATACAATTCTAGGAACCAGTATTGCACACAACTCAAGGACAATGCCTATAAGTTCAAAGGGATCTTGTTTGCATGGAGATGTGTTTCTTCAAGAAAAACCACCATTAGAATATTATGGAGTTAAGTCATGTAATCATGTTGGCTTGCTCTAACAAAAACTCCACGTGAATCATACTATTTTAGGAACCAGTATTGCACACAACTCAAGGACAATGCCTATAAGTTCAAAGGGATCTTGTTTGCATGGAGATGTGTTTCTTCAAGAAAAACCACCATTAGAATATTATGGAGTAAAGTCATGTAATCATGTTGGCTTGCTCTAACAACAATCTCCACGTGAATCATACTATTTTAGGAACCAGTATTGCACACAACTCAAGGACAATGCCTATAAGTTCAAAGGGATCTTGTTTGCATGGAGATGTGTTTCTTCAAGAAAAACCACCATTAGAATATTATGGAGTTAAGTCATGTAATCATGTTGGCTTGCTCTAACAACAATCTCCACGTGAATCATACAATCTTAGGAACCAGTATTGCACACAACTCAAGGACAATGCCTATAAGTTTAAAGGGATCTTGTTTGCCTGGAGATGTGTTTCTTCAAGAAAAACCACCATTAGAATATTATGGAGTTAAGTCATGTAATCATGTTGGCTTGCTCTAACAACAATCTCCACGTGAATCATACTATTTTAGGAACCAGTATTGCACACAACTCAAGGACAATGCCTATAAGTTCAAAGGGATCTTGTTTGCATGGAGATGTGTTTCTTCAAGAAAAACCACCATTAGAATATTATGGAGTTAAGTCATGTAATCATGTTGGCTTGCTCTAACAACAATCTCCACGTGAATCATACAATCTTAGGAACCAGTATTGCACACAACTCAAGGACAATGCCTATAAGTTTAAAGGGATCTTGTTTGCCTGGAGATGTGTTTCTTCAAGAAAAACCACCATTAGAATATTATGGAGTTAAGTCATGTAATCATGTTGGCTTGCTCTAACAACAATCTCCACGTGAATCATACTATTTTAGGAACCAGTATTGCACACAACTCAAGGACAATGCCTATAAGTTCAAAGGGATCTTGTTTGCATGGAGATGTGTTTCTTCAAGAAAAAACACCATTAGAATATTATGGAGTTAAGTCATGTAATCATGTTGGCTTGCTCTAACAACAATCTCCACGTGAATCATACTATTTTAGGAACCAGTATTGCACACAACTCAAGGACAATGCCTATAAGTTCAAAGGGATCTTGTTTGCATGGAGATGTGTTTCTTCAAGAAAAAACACCATTAGAATATTATGGAGTTAAGTCATGTAATCATGTTGGCTTGCTCTAACAACAATCTCCACGTGAATCATACTATTTTAGGAACCAGTATTGCACACAACTCAAGGACAATGCCTATAAGTTCAAAGGGATCTTGTTTGCATGGAGATGTGTTTCTTCAAGAAAAAACACCATTAGAATATTATGGAGTTAAGTCATGTAATCATGTTGGCTTGCTCTAACAACAATCTCCACGTGAATCATACTATTTTAGGAACCAGTATTGCACACAACTCAAGGACAATGCCTATAAGTTCAAAGGGATTGTGTTTACCTGGAGCATTCAAAAATACTTGTGCCTGCTTCGATGTGGAAATCGTATCTATCTGCAGATCCCACACCGCGGACAGTACCGAACAAGTCGCGTAACACGAAAATACAACATTTAGTCAAGCTCAGTCGAACTCACAGAATGAAACTGAACGCATTGCATTTTTTCCGCAAGACCGTACACTCGTAGCATCGTCTGTCCACCGCTCGTGGCAAAGGCAGTGACATTAACAATCCAGAAAAGCGCAGTAGCGGTTGCGCTGAGGAGGATAGCACGCTTTTCTATATCTCTATTCTTTTTAACTCTCTGAACGTGTTTTTAATCCAAACATATCATATCTGTATGTTTTTGGAATCAAGAAACGACAAGGAATAAGATGAAATTGTTTTTAAATCGATTTCGGAAATTTAGTTTTAATCATAATTTTTATATTTCTAAATTTCAGAGCTTGTTTTTAATCCGAATATAACATATTTATATGTTTTTGGAATCAGAAAATGATGAAGAATACGATAAACGTAATTTTGGATCGTTTTATAAAAAAATAATTTTAATTACAATTTTCAGATTTTTAATGACCAAAGTCATCAATTAATTTTTAAGCCTCCAAGCTGAAATGCAATACCAAAGTCCGGCCTTCGTCGAAGACTGCTTGGCCAAATGTTCAATCAATTTTATTGAAAAATGAGGGTGTGACAGTGCCGCCTCAACTTTTACAAAATGCCGGATATGACGTCATCAAAGACATTTATCAAAAAAATGAAAAAAACGTCTGGGGATATCGTACCCAGAAACTCTCATGTCAAATTTCATAAAGATCGGTCCAGTAGTTTACTCTGAATCGCTCTACACACACACACACACACACACACACACACACACACACACACACACACATACACCACGACCCTCGTCTCGATTCCCCCTTCTATGTTAATACATTTAGTCA
>NC_090245.1:99513366-99523366 GCF_037325665.1 Littorina saxatilis | reverse complement strand
GAACCACCAGCAACCAGCAATCGGGGCCTGCCTCTAGATTAAATTTCATCCTTTTAACCGCTTCGCCCCCTTCCTCCGCCCCCAAGACCACCCCTTTCCTCCCTCTCTCCTCCCTCTCTCCTCCCTCTCCCCCCCCTCCTCTCTCCTTTTCTTCCTCCTACAGCTTCTCGTTCCTCTTCTATCCTCTTTACCAAAAAACCTTTTTTTTAAACCTGTGATGTGTCTGCGACGAGAGAAAAGTGATATTAGAACATCCCCCCCCCCCCCCCCTCCGCGCACTCCCCGTAACATTTTTGTTGGTAATGTTGCAAACGCAAACCGTTTTTACGCTTCATTACAGCGTCGTGCAGTGAGACTAGTGTTCGCAGGGGTAAAGTGATCGTTCGCACGCACGCAAACACGCCCACACACATACACGCGCGCGCACTACACACACACACACACACACACACACACGCACACACACACACACACACACACACTTTTGTGTCTTGAGTAGCTGGACATAAATTAACGCCATTTAAGCGTGTCGCGGGATTGCGTCCTGGACAGAAGATTGGATAACCAGACTGACTGATGGGTTACACAATTTATTTTACAATTGCCCTTACAGTTCCACTTATTTTATTCACAAAGAAAAATCGGCCACAGAAACGCGGTATTACCCCAAGAAAGGAACAGTGACACAATCAACAGCTAAAGTCTTCTGAAGCTTATCGTTGAAACTGACCTACTTTGGGAAGAATGTTCGTGTCTGAATCCCCATCACCAACAACGGTGAGTCCTAATCAACATTCTCAGACGACAGCAGTCCAAATCCACGCCAGATTTCCCAGAGAGATAAAAATACAAATCACGGTTGCCTCAGTGTCCCGTCTCTCGTCAGCTCACTTACGGTATCATCCCGGTCCAAGTCCAGTTTCCAATCCACTAAAAGTTGGGATTATGGGGGTCGCGTCGCAGGAGATCTCTACAAATCGTCTCCCTTGTTCGACTCTTCAATTCGATCTGTTCCTCCATTCCTGCTGGATTTAAAATGTCCTGAATGAAATAACAAGACTGAGCGCTTCTCCATGATGCGGATACTTTGCCTTGGGCTGCCGACCTGGTCAGGAATAAAAGCTTTTCTACACGAAGGAAGAGAGTATCCATTTCACAGGAATTTCCAAGTTGGAATTTGTGTCTGAAAACTTTGCGAAAAGTTTCAAAGTCGAGTTTACCGTGATGGGTTTAGACTAGCTTTTCTTGCTTATGATGTTACGAATAGTTTGGATCGTTGCATTAACGGCTTACTTTTATTTCACGCTGGTAATGCGACATCCTCGTAAAACTTGCAACACATGTCAATACAAAATCCCCCCAAAACGTTTTACCGTCACTTTTTTTCAAAGACAATATATCAGATACTGCGTAAAGTGATATCCTATACAAAATTTGGTTTCAGTTAGTTTGACGGTACTCTGCGTAACAGAAACTTCAATTACTAAAATATATTATTTAACCCTCTCACACACTTCTTCATCACTACAAAACCCATAAAAATACTCATAATAATCTCCAAATTAACACTAGATGTGAATTTCTTAACTTGGAATAAGAATGGGAATCCTACCCTAAAAAATTGAGGCGGCATGTAATGTGCGAAGGTCAAGGTTTTCAATTCCAGCATCTTCCCACTATGAGCTGCTTGAAACAGTAGGCCTACTACCAAAAACACACCAAAAATAGAAAACAAAACACAATGAACAGCAAAGAACAAAAGGTCTAAGTCGTGACAGGGATGAGTGATGACGCAGTCACTGTTTCGACGGGACAGCGTCACGCTGCATGCATAATTGATCAGCAGTGCAGACTTGCCATCAACCTTGAGAGACGGAACTTTGTACAGTCGACCGTGAGAAGGTTCATTCAATAAACAAAGTTTGTGGCTAATGCTCATGCCAATCCGACAGAAATGTGTCAGTATTATTTACTTTTTTTCGGGTTCAGAGCAGCGCAGTATTGGGTTACCCAACTTAGGCCCGTTTGGAATAATAAGATGTAGGCCTACACAAAAATATTTGCTTCACCATTCGGTTGAGTGTATTTCACTTAAAATGTGTGATTTAAAATTAGGTATTTGATAGCTCTCTATATACGCCCACCTCCCTCCTATCTCTCTCTCTCTCTCTCTCTCTCTCTCTCTCTCTCTCTCTCTCTCTCTCTCTCTCTCTCTCTCTCTCTCTCTCTCTCTCTCTCCTACTCTCTCTCTCTCTCTCCCTCTCTCTCTCCTACTCTCTCTCTCTCTCCTATCTCTCTCTCTCTCCTACTCTCTCTCTCTTTCTTTCTCTCTCTTTCTTCCTGTCTCAGTCTGTCCATCTGTCTCTCTCGTTAATACCGCAAAGTTCTCTTTTTCAAATTTGCTGTATCAGTTCACTACTGAGGAAGGTTCTTACCCTCTCTGATACAAGTCCATGACACAATAAAGTAGATTAAAACCTCTGTTGACGCCACTACTTTCTTTTTAACATATATATACGATATACATATATACATTTATACGCTCAAAAGAAACAAAAACAGCTGTTCATTTTGTTTTAGCATCGTATTTGCATCACATTTAACGCAAGAAAATGCAGCACATTTGTCTGCCAATCAAAACACACACTGCGTATACGCTCCATTCATCTCGGAAGGACAACTCCGTGTACGGAGAGTGGCGTCTTGGCATGAGATGGAATCTGTGACACGAGTTACTGACACACACTGACACCACCCCGATGTTTGCATACATTTGCATTCATTTGCATAAAATATGCATGCAGCGAATCGGACACACGCCCTGTCCAGCACTTGACCTTTGATGGCTACATCAGTCCGGTGTCCCCAGATGACCTCTGACTTCAGAATATTTAGCAAGTCATGACAGTTGCACAGGAGGTCGTAATTTTGGCACTGTGGATAGCCTATGTATCTAGTATTCACTGACACTGGAAGAGATCATGCAGATTTACAGAAGTAATAGTGATTGTGTAAACAGTAGCGCGGTAACGCATGAAGATAATAATTAATATTGAAATACTTCACGTACAAGTACGCTTTCTTCATCTCTCGCTATCAGTGGTACTTGATTTTTCTTGCATTTTTACTAAAAACAATGTGGCGAGAGCAGATGAGCAGATATAACTAGCGGCAGGATCATTCAGATTCACAAGGTAACATGTTGTTTCTGTACGAATGGAAATTGTTTTGTTGTTGATGCAAAACTACGCTTTCTTTATCACTGTCAGTGTAACTTGATTTGTCTTGCATTTCTAACATTTGTGGCGAAAGCAGATGAGCATATATATATATATATATATATATATATATATATATATATAGGCCCTATATATATATAACTAGCGGCAAGATCATTCACAAACTAACATGTGTTTTTGTACGAATGGATGTCTTGTTGTTGGCGGTCTTGTGCTCATCTTTTTTTGTAGCTGACTCGTAAACGCATGGTATTATTCTTCTTCTTCTTCTTCTGCGTTCGTGGGCTGAAACTCCCACGTACACTCGTGTTTTTTGCACGAGTGGAATTTTACGTGTATGACCGTTTTTTACCCCGCCATTTAGGCAGCCATACGCCGTTTTCGGATGAAGCAGGGTATTTTCGTGTTTCTGTAACTACCCACCGAACTCTGACATGGATTACAGGATCTTTTTCGTGCGCACTTGGTCTTGTGCTTGCGTGTACACACGGGGGGTGTTCGGACACCGAGGAGAGTCTGCACACAAAGTTGACTCTGCGCAACCCCCATACCCCCCCCCCCCCCCCGGTAGTCCGGCCTTGTTTAGTACTTCACTTCATCATTCCTCAACAAATTAACATTCACCACAGCATTCTGCTTCGTTTTAAAAGAATCGAGTTATTGTTTTCAACAGCACACTCAAACATGAATTATTGTTTCGATCGAAAACTACCAGCATCCCTGTCAAAATTCCCCAACCGTAACAAAGGCCAGATGGCTTTTTCTCGACAACCCCCTCCCAACCTCCCCCCCCCCCCCCCCACCAAACCACCCACCCTCTCTCCCCCTCCCCTCCCCCCCCACACACACACTCTCTCTCTATCTCTCAACCAGCCAGCCACCCGTTCCCAAGTACATCGAGCATCTGCCGAGTGCCGAGCAAATTGCATCACCGAAAATTGCTTTCAATTTTTGCGCCCGTGATAATGAAAATACCCCATGCCATGCGGCGCGCGCCTTTGCCCTGGCCCAATATCGGCGCGGTCGGAAACGGAGGGACCGTAATCATCAGAAAGAGATTTGATAACGTTAACGTTTCCACCCGCCCTTCGCCGGTCTGTTCTTTATCGGCGGGATGAAAGGACGTATATTATGGTGCTAACGAGGCAATATGGCGTGCGGACATAGAGGGGGGGGGGGGGGGGTAAGTTGGGCTTCGGCAGTGTGGGTGAAAAGGGAGAAGGGTGGGTGGTCAGTTGTGCAGGAAGTGTGTGTGTGTGTGCGTGTGTGTGTGTGTGTGTGTGTGCGTGTGTGTGTGTGTGTGTGGTGAGTGTATGTGTGTATGTGTGGTGTGTATGTGTGTGTGTATGTGTGGTGTGTGTGTGTGTGGATTTGTGTGTGTGTATGTGTGTGTGTGTGTGGTGTGTGTGTGTATGTGTGTGTGTGGTGTGTGTGTGTGTGTGTGTGTGTGGTGTATGTGTGGTGTGTGTGTGTCAGTGTTGATAATGCTGTAAGATTCTTGTTCTCTTATCATTATGTTGGGATTTGTGAATAAGAGGTCACTTTCATTGTACATGTATTGTTCATTGTGTTAGTGTGTGCCCAGACGATATTGTTTATGTTGTGTGGTCTTAAGTTCTGTGTTGTATTTTTCTTTCGATATTTAAGGGGTATATCCCTTATTGTTTATATGCATTCAATGTTAAACTAGTGTATATTATTCATAGTTAATGTGCAAAGCGCGGAGAGCATGATTCTTCGTGTATCGCGCTACATAAGCTCTTATTATTATTATTATTATTATTATCATTAAGAAGATGAAGGGGGTAGGGAGGAAGAATACGAATATATTTCAAGAGACCCCTATACTACCACTGAGGTAAATAAACTGGGGTCAGAAACAGAGCTGACAGACACACACTCAATGCAGAAGAGTGTTACTGTTATACAGAATGATGATTTCATCTACTGCACAATAAACGATGGCTTATTTGTGCAATAAATACTCACCTAACTGAGTAAAACATTATGTGAACTTTGACAAGGTTAAGATAGGAAAGGAACACACATGCACTCACTCTTTCACCCAAGAACCGACCTCAAAGACAGACTTACACACAAAGAAGACAAAGAAGAACAAAACTGACACTTCCTTGAACAAATAAACACTTTCTACTCACCCACACACAAACTGCAGCACCGTGAAGCTTGGTCCAAAAGGCCCACAGAATCCCCGCTGCAAATTCGATGCTTCACAACTCGAATTCGTTTCCCGAAGGGATCGCCATGCAAGCTAGATTTATAAAGTGTGACCGTGGCTGCAATTTTCACTCTGAGCTCGTGGATTTCAGGCCGAGAGGAAACCGTGTTCAGTCAAGCGTGAGGCAGCAGCTGGAGAGGAGTGACATCCATTGTCTGCAAAGTATCAACATGCACGCGCATTAGCATCGGGAGAAAGATGGATGTTATAATTAGGTCTGGGGGAATTCTAGGTCGAGGAGAAACTGAGCGAGAGAGATCGAGTCTCTCTTTTGTCCCTGTGTCTCAGAACTGTCTCTGCCCTTGTGCCTGCCTCGTCTGTCTGTCTGTCTGTCTGTCTCTGTTTCTTTCTCTGCTTCGCTCTCTCTCCTCTCTCTCTCTCTCTCTCTCTCTCTCTCTCTCTCTCTCTCGCTCTCTCTCCCCTCTCTCTCGGTGTCTCTGCCTGCCTGTCTGTCTCCCTGTCCCCCCCCCTCTCTCTCTCTCTCTCTCTCTCTCTCTCTCTCTCTCTCTCTCTCTCTCTCTCTCTCTCTCTCTCTCTCTCTCTCTCTGCCCCCATCCCATCCCCAGTAGCAGTGACATTTTTAAAGCAAATGCGATACATTTTTTATCAGTTACAAACACATTTGGCCGGACAGAAATAAAAGTGATCAAACACATTGAAGCAATCGAAAAACAAAACCAATGAGAACAAGTACAGACACGTTGAAGGTTCCGCTAAGGCCCGGTGTCACGATTTCATCTTTCGGCTGTGTACATATTTCCCCCTCGACATATATATATTCAAGACTGAAATGTTGTTTCCTGGTAAAATTAAGAAGTGAAATTATTTATGGACGAAAAGCATGTCAGTTTCTTGCATGTGAAGAAAATTGGTCGTAAAATTTAATAGATTTCACCCCCCAAATCGAATTCTTCGAAAACGTGTACTGAGTGGTTACGTCCCTTGAGTAAGAAGGAAAACATTTTAGGATGAATCAAATTTCTAAGTTAAATAAAACAAATTGGTTGGACAAATTTGGCCCCATGAATGTAAGGTACACAAGGTCGCTCATCAGTACTATCGAAGGGTGTTTTTTTTGTTCAGTGTAGAGTTTATACTAGATCAACGAGGCCGAGAAGCGAAATATCAACACGGCGAAAGATGAAAACGTCACACCGGCGCTCACTTATGTAACTTCAGCAGGACAGACGACGCACTGCAGCTTATCCCAACCCGCTACACGTTGCGTGAAAGGAAAACAGGCCAAATCCTCGTCATAATCCCTATCGCAGCATCAATAATATGCAGTGCGTCGTCTGTGCCGCTGAAACTGCCTAGGTATATTCTGCCCTTAACATACACAGAAAGTGTAACCAGTCTCGCGGATGTGCACAGTGCCAATTACCTGGTAATGATGCTATAAGTAACCTGACACCGTCACTATTTGGCTGTGTGGCTAGTGAAGCTACGACCACGAGCAACATGATCTGGTTATTACTCAACATCTCGCTAATAGAATTAATCCGCCTGTAATTGGAGCAGACGTGTACATCATGGTCCATTATTGTCCGCGTGGTCACTGTGTAACTGTAAGCCACGCTGTGTGTTCGTTAGTGTGCCTCCTTTCACTTTGGTATCTCATTGTACGCAACAGTTTTTGACTGGAACCTCCTGGCAATGTCCATCTGAATACCTGTCCGACAAAATCACAAAAGCGGACAGTTTTCTCTCTCTCTCTCTCTCTCTCTCTCTCTCTCTCTCTCTCTCTCTCTCTGTCTCTCTCCCGCTCTCTCTCTCTCTCTCTCTCAAACACACATTCTCTCTCCTTTTGCTCTCTCTCTTTCTCTCTCCTCCCTCTCTCTCCATCTCTCTGACTCTCTCTCTCTGTGTGTGTCTCTCTCTCCCCTCTCTCTCTTTCTCTCTCTGTCTCTCCCTCTCTGTATCTCTCTGTCTCTCTGTCTCTCTCTCTTTCACTCTCTCTCTTTCACTCTCTCTCTCTCCTTCTCTCCCCTCTCTCTCTGTCTCTCTCCCTCCCTCTCTCTCTCTCTCTCTCTCTCTCTCTCTCTCTCTCTCTCTCTCTCTCTCTGAAAGTGCAATGAAACCGCAACATCCAAAATGAACCGATTGTTACTGACAAACACCACCACTCGCAGAACTCCCACAGGGTAGGGTACAATAAAAAATAAATCAACATTCTCCGCTTTTCTTCACCACAAGAAGCCAGGCTATTTTGGAACAGGGAAGTGCCCGGAATAGCCAGACCCGTGCCCATTGTCATCGTCACTTTCCAAAGGTCGAACCAAGTTCGCTTTGTTGCACAATCAATTGTTTTTCACCAACACAGAAATAAGCAATGACTGGAACATTGAGCCGACTCATGCACCAAAAAAGGCTATATCGAGATTTATGATGTTGGAATATATAATGGATCTCCATAGTTCCTGATCAATCTTAGTTTCCCTCACCCTCTGTGGCACTCTGTATACTGAAGTGTTCCACGTTTGAACACCTTTTCTGTAAAGCCAGTTTCAACACCGTGTAGTATATTACTTACCTCTGCTAGCAAAAGTAGCACATAGTAACCACTAATTAGTGTGTAACATGTGTAATTTCTACATTTGCTATTAAAACAATATATAGTATGTCACATAGCGAGCGTGGTACTGAACGGGGAAGGGTGTGCACAGAGTGTGGTGGCATTACGTCTCTCCACTTTGATACCCTCGGCTTAAAGGGGCATTTTTCAATAAAGATGTCCCCGGGCACACCGGTTATATTTTCAAAATTAGCAAAGCAATTTTAGAAACAACCGACATCATAATGTTCTAACACACACACAGAAATCATTTTTTCAGTCGCGTCAACACTACCAAGGGAACGTTGGTGTTGAAAGACGCACTGGTACAACACCCACCCAACAAAAAAAGATTTTTTTTTTAAATCACTGAACGCGAAGGCTGAGTTACAAGATGAATGGGGCTGAGGGTCGCTGAGGTAGCGAAACATTGTAGAGTGTACGAACATTACATACTGACGGCTCAAGGCTGGAAGAGTGAACTGTAATTGGGGAATGGAGAGCAAAAAAAGTAATAATGTCTGACAAAACTTCTTCTTCTTCTTCTGCGTTCGTGGGCTGAAACTCCCACGTACACTCGTGTTTTTTGCACGAGTGGTATTTTACGTGTATGACCGTTTTTTACCCCGCCATTGAGGCAGCCATACGCCGTTTTCGGAGGAAGCATGCTGGGTATTTTCGTGTTTCTATAACCCACCGAACTCTGACATGGATTACAGGATCTTTTTCGTGCGCACTTGGTCTTGTGCTTGCGTGTACACACGGGGGTGTTCGGACACCGAGGAGAGTCTGCACACAAAGTTGACTCTGAGAAATAAATCTCTCGCCGAACGTGGGGAAGAACTCACGCTGACAGCGGCAAACTGGATACAAATCCAGCGCGCTGCCGACTGAGCTACATCCCCGCCGTCTGACAAAACGAATGTGGCGTCACATCCATCTGTGTCAGTGCGCTACTGGCGTTGTACCGAGTGTAACTAGGTCACTGGACCAAACGCTAAAAAAAAGCAAATTTCCGAACCCTCTCACTTTCGTTGATTGTATAAAAGACAGAATCCTTACGCCTGATATTATTTTGTTTAAGTCGACTTCGGGAAGTCTATAATTTCGCGAAGCTCACTGCACGAATTTCTGGCATAGAATTTTCGTCCAAAAAGACTTCGCAAAGTCTTCATGAAGTCAACTTTGGACTCATTTAAGGACAGTCGACAGTCTTTAGACCTCAAAGTCAGCGCCACAAAACGACACATTTCGTCCAACGCGTTAAACTTTCAATAGGCCCATTGCAGAAACTCAAGTTATCAACAGCATTTCTACTCGGCGCGCGCGGTATGAGAATCACGGGTCGTAACTCTCTGGAATTGGTCATCCGCCGCCATGTTGGATGCCTTGCACGATCTCTGACAGTGCTTGAGCGTTGGGTGGCGACTCGACAAAAGTGAAAATGACACGTTGTGTGGCATAGGGGGTAAAAATCAAGGGTCTGCCAAACCCGGCAAATGCAGTAGGCAGCCCAGAGATCCCTAAATACCTCTCCCAATTGTAGTACTTTTCGGCAATATTTACAGTTTCAAATTGCTAGGATAGCTTCTTTGTGGTTTTAGAGAGGTGTTCTGGGGAAACTGAAAGGTAGCCTCGTCAGGGGACAACTATTCAAACCCATATCCTCATTATTTTGATTCTCAATTGAGAATAATCATTTATAGATGACTATTATTCATTTCCCTTTTTAGGATGTACTTGCACGTACTGGTGGTTTATTACCCAAATGTCCTCACAGTGACTGAGGCTTATATAAGGCTCGGTGATTCGTGTATTTGTTTGTTCAGCCCATTTCTTTCTTGTGTTTATTCACAAGAAGAAAAACAATAAAGATAATCATTTATGTATGATTTATGGTGGGATTTTTCCTCCATGGTGTGTACTAGGATGTATTGTACTAAATGTACTGTGGTCGTATATTAACGG